>NC_134266.1:222121913-222425323 GCF_031893055.1 Leptodactylus fuscus | reverse complement strand
CTAATAACTGATGGACACAGTAATATTTCAGGATTGAAATGAGGTTTATTGTACTAACAGAAATACCAAAATATTTAGAACTAAAAATGATTAAGATTAATAGGGGTGCCTAAACTTTTTCATAGGACTGTAGATGTGATATAGATGCAGCAGGTATGTACCGTATTTTTCGGACTATAAGACGCACTTTTTTTCCCCAAAATTTTGGGGGAAAAGAAGGGTGCGTCTTATAGTCTGAAGGTGGCGCCTGGCATCCGCTGTAATAGAGAGGCGGAAGCCGGCAAGTGATAGACGCCATTACAGGTGCCGGGGCCTGAGACATCGCTGCGCTCCTCTGCCCTGCTGGCTTCATGCAGGGCAGAGGATCGTAGCGATGTCTCAGGCCCCGGCGTCTATCCCTCCCCGGCATCCGCCTCTCTAGTACAGCGGATGCCGGGTCAGTATCGGTGGCCTCTTCTCCCCCGGGGCCGGTCCCCACCGGCCCCGTACCTGTGACGTTGCAGGCCGGCTCCTGCGCGGCGATATCGCAGGAGCCGACCTGTTCAGGTGACAGCCGGGAGCCTAATGAGGCTCCCCGGCCTGTCACTGCTGTATTAGTATTGCGGCTGGTCTCTATGACCAGCCGTAATACTAATAGACAGAATGTCCCATAGACGGCAATACAGTTGTATTGCCGTCTATGGGACTTGCGATCAAGCGACCGCAGGTTCAAGCCCCCGGGGGGGAATAAAATAGTAAAAAAAAAAAAAAGCTTTAAAAAGCAATAGATATCCCCCAAAATGGTATAACTAAAAAGTACAGCTGGCCCCGCAAAAAAAACGCCCTATACATCCCCGTACAGCTGCAGGGTCACCTGTCAATGTGGCCTTGCAGCTGTTGCAAAACTACAACTCCCATATATTAAATATTTTACCAGTTTTTGCTTCAAAATTTTTTTTCCCTATTTTCCTCCTCTATAGTCCAGTGCGTCTTATAGTCCGAAAAATACGGTATGTACATAGATAGATAGACAGACAGAAAGGCAAAATCCACAACAGCCACATTTGAAAAATGTCTCTCTTCAGCTAACTTTTAGCAAGTGAAATGTCATTGGCTTTAGAATTATCCATTTACTTTTTCTAGTCATGGTTTTAATTCCCGTCCAGTACACACTGAATTTCGAAGCCTTTAGTCTACAACCTAGAATCAGCTTTACTTATGTTCTACAAAGCAATGATTGCAAAGCAATTTCACAGTCATTTCAGCAGCATCACTGCAGGAGACTGCTACCGGATTGTAGGTCGCTCCAGCTCTAACAGTTCTGCTTCCTTCCCAAAAAATCATACATTAACAAAAATGGCTAGTGATGAACATGCATGTGGCTTATTGTGTTTAAGCTCAAAATGACTGTAATTGTTGTAATGCTTTCACTTGTACTAATCCAAGTAGTCTTAGAAGACAGAGGTAGACTGAAGGAGTGACCAATGATTAAAAAAGAAAAGAGGACGAAAAAAATAGCAGGTAAATATTTCCAGATATCATTACATAGGTTTGGTAGCTACATGGCCTTAGATAGGACTCTATGGACTGACATTAGTTTCTTACTGTTCAATCCAGCAGCCCAAACCTGCTGCTCTAACAACCACAGTGGAATAAGAATCCATGAACTCAAGGTAGAGATCAGAGATGTAGCTATAAGGGGCACAGACTTAGCAGTTGCCATTGGGATCACAAAGGACCTTCAGACACATAGGAAGATATTATAAATGACTTAAGGTAGGTGAAAGGTTACACATTTCACATAGCAGAGATACACTATATTTTACAACTAAACTATATTACACAGAAGACTTACAGGACTGACACTTTCCATTTACCCAACCAACACAAACAGGAGTATGACATTCTGTGTTATAATGTAAATGTAGAAGGTAATGATCCTCTCTGGGTACTTTGAAGGGTACTAAGCCTAGAACAAAATAATGACAATGAATATTTAATAGATTCTTTTAGCTCAGTTAACAGCCATAAATGCACCACAAAGTGCTTTATAACACCGCTGCAGAGAGACATAACAAGTAACCAAGGGACCCCACTCTACCATGGCCACACTTTGCATTCACATTTCTGTCGAGATACAATGTCTGCTTGAAATCAGCAGACAAAAAAGTCCTGTGTCACTTTCACTTTAAAAACAATGGACCCCCAACAGACCCCATTATAGTCAAAGGGGTCCATCTGACTCCGAATTTAACCGCTGTTTAAGTGATCCTCTGGCAGACCAGAACAATGGATGGCCGACGCTAGTGTGCCAGTTTTCTGATGAACAAGGCATAAAAAGTCACTTTTTTTTTTTTTTTGCAAATTGGAGATTTTAGCCCAAAAAATTGAGCTTTTTTGAAACATCTGCACTGCCTTCAAAACTTCTCTGAAAAGGGGCACGATGAGGACGGCCGGGTGGCCCCACCAGATTTATCATCAGTTACATAGGAAATGTTAGTGTAGATTGTAAGCCCTCGCGGGCAGGGCCCTCTACCCTACTGTGCCAGTCGGTCACTGTTAGTATGATATCTACCTGTATATTCTGTGTACTGTATGTAACCCCCAAATGTAAAGCACCATGGAATTAATGGTGCTATATAAATAAATAATAATAATAATAATAATAATAATAATAATAATAATAATACGTTTCTCCCCTAGATGCACAACCCAGTGGAGGGGATGTATGATTTATAAAGAGTTGTGCACCTTGTGATAAATAAGGTGCACCCCCCATCGACTCTAGGGATATGAAGACTGACATTAGTAATTCATAAATCTCCCCCACAGATGTTACAGTGCAGAGATAATAACACCCACAATGACATCATAGCTCAGGTATATTGCGCATACCAAAAAGATCACTGCGTACACAGTGACATGACTGCATATGATGAAAGTAATTATAATTATGTCACTCATAAGCATTATGATGTCACAGTAAAGTAATGGAGATGAGTTCAGTTTTCCATTTCCCCTTCCATCATCTATAGTTATCAGTAATTGCACTACAGATCATGAGAATGTGGGTTCCATGTCCCTTGTTTGATTGTAGCGAGAGCTGGATTCTGCCACTACATTGAATGTATATGGCACTGGCACTGATGGATGCTCAGATATCTTTGACAGTTCCATAGACTTTAATCAGAGCAGCAGCACATACATATAATTTTTTTTCCCATTCAGACAGGGACACAATTAGCCCATATTCTTGTGATTTATGGGGGTCCCAATGGTGCACAGATTGGCATTTTAAACACCACCCATCAAGTTAGCCATTTACAACTCAAATTACTTTTGTGCTGTTAAAAAAAATCAAGGAACATGTTATAGTTGGTTCTTGGATTGTCTAAGAATCTATGTTGCCTTCCTCTTGTCTCTCCCTTGGGTGCCATAGTATTTGTACTGCACAATGTACACCTTATTATCACATTCTCCCATATACGGGCTAGGTTAACACAGAGTCATACTATATGACTATCAACTGTTTAATGTATTCACTTTTCTGTAGCCTATAGGTAAATCCAGAAGCAAAATCTGTGATGGGGCCCTTACCTAACTTGTACCATTAAGAAAACTGGTAAATTTTATGGAGCAGAATTACCTATGGTGGTCAATTAAGACCCTTAATTGACCACCATAGGTAATTCTGCTACATTCACACGGAGGAAAATGGTGAGGAATTTGGTGTGGAATTTCAGCGCTGAAAAAAAAGCCTCAAATTGACCTTAATGGGTTTATTTTTCTGCTAGGAGAAAAAGAAACCCATTGAAGTCAAGGGGAGGCTTTTTTTTCAGTGCTGAAATTCCACACCAAATTCCTCACCATTTTCCTCCGTGTGACTGGATCCTAAGGGTCCTGGGTCTTGTAGCAAATACTACCCCTGTAGCTCCATCCGTACATAACTCCAACCTTCATACCTTATTTCCTTAGGATCTAAATTGAGTGTTCCAATAAACCCATAAACCCTTGTCACCAAGTACAAAATACTGAATCTAAAATATTATATGTAAGCTAAGCTCTTATTCACCAAGTGGATGGGAGCCTTATGTTTTTCTAATGGAAAATAAAAGGTGAATTGCTTTTTGATATGATGTCCTTTTTAAATGAAATCCACTTGGTGAATACAAGCTAATTTACATATAATCTTCCATGGCTATATCCTTGAACAAGTAGACATTCTAAAATTAAAATTGCCAACTTGTTCAGGGGCAAAGCGAGAATCAAATAATGTATAATATTTTGTATGTTCTACCTGGTGGCAGATGCTCTTTAAGAATTTTTGAGTTTATTTTTAATTTTCTATGTTACTATCTATATTTAAATAAAGTACTATATTTTCACACTGGCCGCTAAGCCTAATAATTGGCTGACACTTGCCAATTTCTTAGGGATTTTTATTGAAGCAGTCACCTCTTTTACATCACAGATTAGGATAGGTTCACATCTGTGTTCGGGTTTCTGTTCGGGGGTCTGCTTGGTGATCCCCCAAATGGAAACTCAATCCACTTAAAAAAGTGGTTACCCACGGAAAACTGTGGACCTTATAGACTATAATGGGGTCTGTCTGGTCTCGACCCGAAAAAGGCAAAAAATAGATTTTTCAAGTGGAGAGGGGAACGGAATCCACAAACGAAGAGCCAGCACTGGTGTGAACCCAGCCTAAGACAGACAGGATCACAATAGAAGATCATTCCTCTTTAGATAACACCACTGATCCATCATTACATCCACAATAGATGATATCACAGCTTATCAACTCCCCTCCCTGCATACAGGAAGTCTAGAAAATTCTTCCATAGATCTCAATGTGTTGGCTCCAGACTATTGCTGCCTATGGTCATAAATGTGCTGTGAAGCATATCAATAGATGCTGTTAAAGTAAAGCAGAAGCTCAGACAAGATGGCAGCCCCATAATCTTGTACAGAAAATAGAATTTAAAAAGTCTACAATCCGAAAATAATAATAGATCAGAAAAAAATTCTATATTTCAATGGTTTCCGGTTTTACTAAATAAATATTAGAAATTGACTACACATTCCTTTTAAGAACTGTAATTACAAAAAAAAACCATTCATCCATCACAATATAAATGATTGGAAGACCCTTAGGCACCACTGATATATTGTATTATGCCTGACGTAGGAACGTACCTGTAGCGGACAGTGCCTGACACTCAGAATATACCTTTAAGGCAAGACCTCAGGTAGCGAAACACTGCAGAGAAAAACGCAGCAGATATGCATCACGTTTTCCTCTGCGGACCTTCTGCATACCTATTATGGGAAACGTCAACGTTTCAGCAGGAATAATTGACATCATACGATTTTCAAAACCACATATGTTTTTAAAATTGTCGCTTTTCCGCTGCAGATTGTTTTTTTACAATGTGTGGATAGTATTAGCCCGAATCCCATACACTTTACAGGGTGGGGCTTCAGCCTTACTCCTTGTGTCAAGCACCGACCCCTCAGAGCCTGCCTTAGGAATAATGTAGAGGGATGATATTGTGGCACACAGTTGGTGCAAGACCCAATCTGTGCCTCGCTTGCCACTCTGTGCGAATGTGGGCAGGCCTGGGTTGCCTCGGACCAACAGATTCATTATAAATCCCACCAATATTCCATTCTTAACTTGTGTAGATTTCCATATCCTACTGATTTATGAAAAAGCTGCAGTCCCTTTATAAATTTCTCAGTCCCTGCCCCAGTCAGGTCATTTATTAATAAATTTGCCCCGGTGTATCAGGGTTGCCCAGAATGATCCATGCAGGTAAAAACACGGCATACAACCAATTGTAGATAATTTTTCACCAGTTACTTTTTTGTTATTTTACTTTTTTTGTTTGTTTTTTTTGTTTCCTTTATAAAATTTGTGAACCGAACCACATGTCAACCCATGCTAAATGCTAGCAGTGCTAGAAGGCAGCAACCACTCTGAGATCAGCAATGGCTTAAAAAAGTTCAGTTATATTGGTTTATTTGTTCTGTTATAGTAATATGTAAGTTTTGATACTGTACTAGCCTCTGCCTGCGACTTCATCTGCGTGTTGTTGGCGTCGATGAACAAATTGCTGCCATCAATGGTTCGCCTGCTCTGGCATTTCGGCATCTCTCAAGCTGTCCTGCTGCTGAACTTGTTCCTCACGCCGTACCTGTGATTGTTCCGGCATCTCAGCACCTCGCTGGGATACCATATAATGAGTGTGTTGTTGGCATCGATCATCCCCCTCAGCTCCACTTGAGGAGAAGTCTGTGACTTCTGGCTACCTTCATAGCTCTCATCATTTTAGAATTTTGCAACAAATTAGATTTTCTTTTTTCCAGCATGTTTAAAATTAGCAAACTGCCAATTTGGATTAAAGGTGTTTTCCCATCCAGTGTGTCAGCACTGCCTGGAGCAGATCAGATAATATGCAAATGCATGTACACAATGAACTCAGGGTTATCTGTGTGTTTACATAGAGAGATAACAGACCTGGCTTTATCAGCCTGCTGCCAAGAGCAGTGTAATATAGTATGTGAACATAAATTCATAACAGTCGTGAAGCCATGTCATTTACTGGGATAAAAAGTTGCTTATGTGTTAATCGAGGTTCCAAACTATCTATGTGCCAAATCTGTTCAGCCGTTTTTGTGTGAAAGAGTAAAAAACACACAAACTTTCACATTTATAGTATTAGTAGGATAGGATGAGTATAATTCACTGTTGTTTTATTGTATTTATTCATACTATAGCCAATACTCTCAATAACTCTAGTAGCTTGTGACCTAAAGGGGGTTCCATTATGTAATTGTGGGGACATTTTCCCATACACTGTCTCTGTTATATTTCCTACAGAAATGGCACCTTGGCTCTTGGATGTCGACCAGAATAAGGGTGAGCGCTGCTGTACTAAAGCATTAATGTATAAGCAAGTTCTATTCTATTTTACCCCGGAGCTTTGTTTTCAATCTAGCTGTCCTTCTGTGTAAATCTGTCTCTCCTATTCTCTTGCTGTCAGGATGACTGACACTTATGCTGATATACCGCTATAGACAAAAAGAAATTATTACACAAGCACCAGCAAAGATGAAATCTGCTTATCAGAGCTGACAAAGGTAGATGCATGGATTTCATATAAAAGAATATATGTAATTGAAGAAGATAATGATCTCTACAATTAACATTGCTCTTCATGTATATTTGTGATTTAAAAATCAGGCATAGAAATAGAAGATGTTGCCGAAATAACCACTGTCAATGGCCATCATAATCTTTCTGTATATCTGCCCAAAAGAAATGTTGGAGCAGTATCCATGAGTGACTACGTAGACTATTCCATGCTCCCTGGATACAAAGGCATACTGTGATAAAGCTCTTGGGCCCTGAAGCTAAATCTATCACAATGCCCTAAAAATATTATGTGCCCACTTTAGGCTCCAGGGCCATAGAAATCACAACCTTGACAACCTCTACAGTTATCCCCTGTTAGGAAATATGTTCCATCCTGACTTAAAGAGGTATTCCCAATTTAGACATTCATGGCATACCCCCCAAATATCCCAAAGTCTGATAGTTGCAATCTCACATCTTTGACTCGCACCTATTCTTGGCATACCTGTCTTTCCTTTATCCTCGCAGCAGTTTTTGAATGAGACTGCATTTCTTCATGTGTAAATTCATCTTCAGGGAGCACAGGGAGAGTTATCCCTGTGCTTCAAGCACCCCTGCGTAATCAGCTGCCTCCATTTCTCAACGCCTCCTTCTTGTAAAATGATCCCTCTTTCTACACTTATGGATTTTAATCAATCTGTATGTGACTAGCTGCTCTGGAAGAAGTGAAGAGGTGTAGAAGGAGGGATCATCTTTCAAGAAGGAGGCTGTGAGAAATGGAGAAGGCTGATGACTCAGAGGTGCTCGGAGCACAGGGATAACGCCCCCTTTTCATATGAAGAAAACTGGTTTAATTCAAGGTAAGCCTAGAATAGACTTTTTAAAGGCCATGTAAAGATACGCTTAATACAAAAAGTGATCTAGGCAATGATAGACTCCCTTTAAACTGTTTGGACTGTACCACACAAGTTTTCCACATGTAGGAGATGAAATCCTATCACCATTACTGAAGATTAAACAGTTTCTATTATACAGTGCAGCTTTCTCTACCGTATACTTATTCTCTTAGCTTATTTGAGGAGTATAGAGGGGAGAATAACACAATGTCCTCCCAGCAGGCAGAGATGGTAGTGTCTCTAGCTGTGGTGCTGTGCTGAGGCAATATGGGCTTGATAGAAAAACAGAGAGAAAGCAGGGAAATCTAACCATCAAGATGGAGTCTCACTAGAAGCAGAGAGGAGGCTGCACTACAAGCACAGTATTCATAAAGAAAGTACAAAGTGTGATATACAGTGAGGTAGGTGGTGTGATGTTAAAGGGGTTTACAACACCCATGACCTATCTTTGGATGTTGAATTGGTTTGTGGATGTTTCACCAGTCAGCATGATAACATAGATGTGTCCCCCAGAGAGTGCCTCAGCACACAGGCACCTTGACTAAGCAGAACATGTGGCTGTCACCGGTACTGCGGCTTAACCCCATACCAGCAGATCAAACCCCTACCAATCAAACACTGATAGTTAAACATGTAAAGCACTTCCTGAGCTAGTTATAACCTGGATTAAGATAGAAGATTTTCTAATGCAACCCTTAGATGCCAACTGTAGTGTGAAGAGTTGATATGCTGACTGTAAATGGAGCACCGCTAAACACTTCTAAGCAGCTTTCATGCAGATGTCAAAGAGGCTATCACATGGCTTTATACTCATTGACACAAGGGGAATCCGAGCGTAATGTAAAGGAGAAAGGTCTCCAACTAAATTGAAGTGCTAATATACTTCTGACTATCCAAATAGCCGCTTTATGGGATTGACACAATGTGCTCACAACTCTGCAACATCTACCTAGACGAGTCACTGGGGAACCGAATGCTTAGACAAGAACAAGTAATACAAGAGCCTTACATAGTAGAGCCAGGGATACATGATGGCAGAGGAAGACAATGTGACCCTCACAATGTAATTGTATGAAGATTCTGAAACGCATGACAAGTAATCAGGGAGCTCTGCAGAATGTGCTTAGATCTAAGGCAACGGGAGAAAAGCAAATAGGCTGGAAAGAGTGAAGATGTGCGCAAAGAAGCTGCCATGGATATGGTAGAGAGGATTACTGTAAGCCACTCACATAAGTGTAGTCATTGCAATAAGCTTAGAAACTCTTATAGTGGGGATCAAAGAAAATGCCCTGGGAACATCCAAGCTGAAACTGGCCTGGATTTTACCTATCGAGCCACTTACTTGCGCTTACTTTAACCATTAAATATCTAAATATAAAGCTAGCTGGTAAATGTATACAACATGTGACACATAAGCATATAAATAGACATGTAATGCCTAAAAGGGTTGTCCACATCTCCATGTCTTCTATGCCAGAAAGCTACTAGCGGATGTCCATTGCCTTTAAAAGTGTACACATTGTAATGGGCCCCATTTTCCTCTAGTGAGGAATATGCTGAATATTCCCTTTCTTTTCACACTATCCAATGGTTTCAGAGAAAGCATATGAGTACATATACTAGAATGGTACAATTACTATGGGAGTACTGTATGTAAATTCTTGATCTTGTGTGTCATGCTATTCCACTGGTCCGGTTTCTGTCTTCTGCTCCGCGAAAATGGACAGGAGACAGAAACCCGGTGGTCAGTTTTCAAACTCATTCACTTGAATGGGTTTGCAAAGGTGACCGCCCATAAGCGTCTTCTGCCTGTCCGCGGAGAAACCTTTTTTTTTTTTAGTCGGAAACAAAGTTGAACATGCAGGACTTTGTGTCCGGATAAAAAAAACTGGTTTCCTCGCGGAGTAGGTTTGAAAACTGACCACTGGGTTTCCGTCTCCTGTCCAGTTTTGCGGGGCAGAAGACCGAAACCATGGACGAGTAATATAATTATCATGTTACTTGGTCTGGTTGGTCATATTTATAGACAGAAAGGATTTATTACCCTAACCAGAGATCCTTTAATAGGGACGGCTTTGGCCATACCATGTATCAATACTACATGTTAGCTTGAACATTTTAACCATACTGTGAATTATACAGTAAAATCAATAGGACAGAGATTATTCCTGCACTGCCTATTTGCCAAACTAGACTTGTAATATGCAAACAAAATCCAATATGACCAAACAGTGCAGCAGATATCTGTCAATTTGTAAGGATGATAAATCAGTTTTATGAAGCACTTAGAGCGCGGCAAGACACAGATTTAGGCAGGAAATTAAAAATCAGCATTACTTTAAATAGCTCCTAGGTGTAAATGAATTGGGCCAGCGAAGTGACTTCACAGAGAGAATACCTACTAGTGCTCATTGCATTTGATTAGACGCCCCGCTGGCACTTGTGATTCACTGACCTAGAAGGAAACTATCAGAAGTGGAGCCAAAGAAAGTTTCACTGATTCCTTACCTGCTGCTGAATGTGTTAGAACAGAGCACGCAACGTCCTGAATATCATTTACATTTAGGCAAGTCTCCAAATCCATTACTGTATCCATTTAATAAAATACTTACTGCAGTATCTGTTTGCCTGCTTACTGTATTTATGGCTCCCCGTCTTCCAATAGCCAAAAATTTTTAATTTTTCCATATGAGGGCTTAATTTTTGAGGGACAAATTGTATTTCGGAGTTATACCATTTGATATTCTGTATGATGTACTAGGACAATGGAAAAAAAAACCAGAATGCGGTGGAATTGGAGAAAAACTGCATTTGTGTGACTATCATATGGTCTTTGTTTTTACAGCATTTACTGTGAAGCCAAAAAGTCATATAACCTAAATTCTATAGGTTGGTACAATTTCAGTGATACCAAATTTATATACTTGTTTAAAAAAAAATCCAAACTCTTCAACCCCAAGGGGTCTGTTCACAACACAATGTTGCAATGCACTGTAAAATAATGGCACTTCTATCACAGGCTGCGTAGAGAAGTCTGTAATAGAAGTTTATGCCAGACAAGCCTGGGAGCCTTCAACAGGCTACCGGCTATCATGGCAACAGATTGACGATCCACCTCAAAATGGCAGCACCAATGCACCAGGGAAAAAATGGCGCCAGGGCAATGTTTGTGGACACTGTTACCATATTCCTACTATATAATACAGTGGAGATTCAACACCTATGGTGGCCACTCAGCTCCTGATCAGATGCCAGGAAAGGGTTAAAATGGTCTAAAAGTAAAACTATCTTAGTTGCCCATAATAACCAATAACGTAACAACATGTATTCTGCTCCTGAAAGAGAAAAGTTGTGATTGGTTGCTGTGGGCAACTAAGACGGTGTTGCTTGTAGACCACTTTAACAAATCTACCCCATTTATTTTAATGGGGCTATTCACATCTCCGGTTTTGATGGTCTCTTTATGGACTGTCAAAAAGTAGGACATGTATTTTTGGCCATTATTACAGATCTGTCAACAGACTCAAGTCTATGAAGAGAACAGCTGTACACGGAAAACGGGCATGAAAAATATGGTCACTGCAGTTTTTTACAATATGTATGTACATGTCTTTGTTCACATGTGTTATTGGAAGAGAAATACCTGAAATCCCAATGGGGATGGATCCATTATATGACAGACACATATGGATCCTGATGGACCCCATTGTCCATAATGAAGTCTATTGGGTCTCCTTTATGGTGTCTGTCATTTTGGCGGCCAAAAAAAATCCCTGCACACAGGGGTCTGCAATAAAGACCCCGAATAGAAAATCCAATGCAGGTGTGAACATAGCCTAATGTATTAACGAAATTATACAGTTTTATTTAATAAAAATTATTTGCTGTATAATGAAAAGTTTAGCAATTTTTTAAAATATTTTGCTTAGCAATTTCTTGTGGTTTTCAAGATATCTGCCTGTACTAAATACTTCTAAAAGATGGAAATCTGTGATGTGACACTTGCACATTTACTTAACAGAGCAACTCAGAGACATTGTCCTATAAGTGTGATGAGTTGTGTTTCTGTGTGAGGACATGGCCAGGACAGATACACACACTAAGTAAGCAATGAAAGTTTCTACCGCACCGTACTGCTTATTGAGCTCTGCTTATAGTCAATGAAGACTATAAGCAGAGCTCAATAAGCAGTGAGAAGGTGATGCACAAAATACTCTAAACTAGGTTCACATCTGCATCTCCAACACAGATTCAGGCCCAGTTCACATCTACATTCAGTATTCCACTCGGGGAGTCCGGTTGGGGACCCCCCAAACAGAATCCTATACGCAATAAAAAGTGATTAGCTAAGAAACCACATGGACCCATAGATCTATAATGGGGTCCATGTGTTTCCGGCGCGGTGTCTGTATGAGATAAAAGTACGGCAAGATGTGAACACAGTTGTGAACCAGGCCTCAGTCTAAAATTGACAGAGAGAAAAGTCCTACATGGGGTCCACAGGTAACTGCTTTTTTAGAGGGTGGGCTCTCCATCTTTGGGGTCCCTAGGTGGACCCCAAAAACAGATAGACAAGGCTCCTGTAAACCTAGTGTTTTAATAAATGAATAGGCTTTATTAGCTGAAAACTAAATACTCCCTTAAGTGAGTTGGTATCACATGTACTGTATAATAGTGACTTTACTAGCCATTAGATATTAGACCATTGGGAGTCCAACTCCCATCACCCTACAGATCACCAACATTGTCTGAAAGGTTGCTGCAGTCTCTTCACTTCTAGCACACAGCTGTATTGGTTATGAAGATCAATCCCATACATTCGAATGGGACTGAGCTGCAGCAGGGCTACGTAAAAAATGACTGAGATATCAGATTGTACATCTCTCATGTTCCTAGGAGCTACACATACACTTTAGATAGTTGTCGGCTAAACACTTACTGGACCAACAGCTATCTTGTGTGATTTCCCCATACACCCATCTAATGTGTACAGCCATCTTACCTCTTGGCTTTGGACGAGGATAATTAATCTAATTACTGTACAATAGTTGGATTAGACATTTAGATTAGAAATAGACCACCCACCGCATGTGAGGCCAAATGGAAAAATGAAGATTTAAGAAAAAAAAAGTATTTATCTTTATATCATAACTCGCTCAAGGATTGTATAAGGAATACCATTAATAGTGCCACCTTCAGGCTGCAGCAGGGAATATCAAAAATTAACATCAAAAGCACCACCTTCAGTCCGCGGTAGGAATAGCATAGTACACAAGTACAATCTTTACAATAAAAAATGACAATTGCCTGGGTCACCGTCCTGATGTTATAAATGCACAAAGCTGGAAGGAAGGCCTATAACAAAACCTCCCACCTAGTTCTCGATATTAGTTTGTCGGTCGGGATATGTAAATGTCCGGAAAGACTCGGCATCTTTATTTTTCCAGACACTGACATCCCCAACAGCTTGCCTGCCAAAGATATGTTAATATGGGTTACTCCAAGTAAATAGGTAATTATCACCTTCTTGTCTTTTCATGCGTCTTCCATTTTTTCCCTTCATGTTACAATAAATGGAAATGATTGCTGGATAAAATGTTCAGCAATCTTGTGTTATTATCTGTGTTGGCACTTACTGCTACTGTGCTGCAGCAGGGCGATGTGGATGGCTGATCACACATATTTTACAATGTAAATCTGTTAGTGCAGCAATTCTGCTGGTCTTATGGGGAGAAAAAATATCATCAGAACTCTGGAGAAACAATTGCACATGCTGGCTTTTATTCATCTCCTGGAGAAACGTCATTTATACAGTAAGACTCACACAAGGGAGTAGCTATAGAGGTAGCAGACAGATCCTGAAGGCTAAGAGGGCCCGAAGGTCTCATTACAACCTAATAATACACCACTCTTATATGTAACACATGGTACAATAAGTGGGCGCCCTGTTACAGATTTCACATTGGGGCCCAGGAGCCTCTGCTTACAACCCTGGACTCACAATTATATTAGTTACCTTATTGTAGCTTTAGATAATACTGTCTAATAGTTGATCTGTCACTATGTTACATGGACAACCACTCAGAAGTGTATATAGAGGAGATCACTTAGCTGAAATCACATGGGTCCCATAACAATAGGGCACAATGGGAATTGATGCTTTGCTACCACCTCCTTTCATGGATGGACTCTCTACACTCTTGTTTTCTAATGTTGTATGTGTTGTATGTTGTATGACCTGTGGATTGAAGATCCTCAACCCAGAGGCCCTATACTGACAGTTAGTAGCTTATACTGTACTTGTAGATTTGCAGTTTCATTAAGATTGCCCATAATCAGGGATAGGAATGGCATTGGTGTAACCTGTGCAGTCTGTGAACAGGCCCCCTGTAGGTTAGGGGCCCTATCACCTTAACTTTGTAATGTATATCAGATTGCAAGTACGGTAAATGAGTAAGTTAATGAATTCCATGACTAATGAGTACTAGACTGTTATAGAGACATAAGGGTGCAGTATGCTGAGATATTGTAAAACAAAGGGCCCATCACTGTTCTTGCATGGGGATCCTCAGTTGGGTGTGCGCATCCCTGCTCATAATACTGACATACAGTTCCCAAATTCCAAATTTAAATCTGATCCTAGGGTTCTTGTCTGGGCACATTGAGCACACCAAAGGCTACTTTCTCACCATGTATTTTATAATCACGCTTGCTGAGATGCTGTGACATATGTGACCACGAACCTGAGAGGTTATTTTGGGGTTGGGGGGGGGGGGGGGTGTTTGCTGCGAACCTACTGAGTGGTTGGTTGCAGTTGCCAATTGGTATCTTTGGCAGCTGGGAGGCAATGCTATGTTTCTTTTTCCTTTTTCCTATTTTAGAAAGAAATTAACATAAATGACTGAATTATTAGCTGCTTTTCCTGCTTTAAAGTGGACCAAATAGTGATCAAAACATCATACAGTTCCCACAATTGTCTCAGTAAAAACTTCAACTCGTGCTGCAAAAAAGAAGAGCCCTTATACAACTCCATAAACGGAAACATAACAAGTTATGGTTCTAAAATATGGAGATGCTAAGAAGTTTTGTTCAGTCTTTTTATTATTTAGGTATTAAAACATAAAAAAAGATGAATAGAAATTTGGCATTCTTGTATTCATACTGACCCACAAAATAAAACAATATAAAACAAAATCTGTAAGAAAATGGAACTGTGTTATTTTCCAATTCCTCCCCATTCAGAGTTTTTTTTGCCAGCTTTCCAGTATACCGTACAAAACATTAAATAATGCCAAGTAAAATTTGCCCTAGAAAAAAACAAGCCCTTAGGGTAAGTTCACACAGAGTTTTTTGGTCAGGAATCTGCCTCAAAATCCTGACCAAAACCATACAGTCCTATGTAATCTTTTTTTTTTTTTTTTTTTTTTTCCGCTAGTGAAATTTCTGCTAGTGGACAAAAAGTAGTGACATGTCCATTCTTCAGGCCGAATTCCGCCACAGGAAATCAATACATATCAATGGGAGGTGGAAAAACTGCTAGTGAAAAACGCTGTTTTTTTGGCACATTTTTTGGCAAAAACCGCCTCAAAAAATACCAGGTGGATTTTCCACCCCCCTTTGACTTGCAGATTTTTCCTGACCAAATTCCTGACCAAAAAAATTCCATGTGAACTCTGGCAATGGAAAAATGAAATGGAAAAATAAAAAAGCTTTGTCTTTTAAAAAAAAAACAGTGTGAAAAAAGGGTACCTGGCACCCGTAGTAGGGTCCTAGGAGGAACCCAGCGGTCAACAGTTGCAGCTCTTACCCCGGGCACCAACCTGGCAGGGTGGTGGGAAACACAATGTGAGAGACTGGGGGAGGCTGGAGGAGCCGGGTTCTGTCACAACAGCCTGATCTCTATGGCCAGACAAAGACACCGGACCAGTGTTGAAACGCGTAGTCTTGTTTCATTTACATTGGAAACAGCTTATTTTTAAGCTCACTCCGCTCTCTCATCATTGCCCAGTAGCGCTCTGTATTTTTTTCAGTTTTTCAGTTTTATTCACATTATGTCTTTTAAATGGTGGGGCATGAAAAATAGAAAATGGTTGTATTAGAAGGAGTTACAAGGACTTCAAACTGTCTTGTTCATAGGGTACTATTTAGAGGTTGCAGCACTATAGATGGGTATATAAAATGCTTAGTTTATAAAAGACAGATCCTCTTTCATTATAAAGAAATTCATACCTGGTGTTTTTATCTTGTTCGCTGAAGGCATTTTTCAGGCTTAATAATTGATGACCTATCCTTAGGATAGGTCATAAGCTGAAGATTGACAGGGTTACAACACCCGAGTCCCTGCTAATCAGCTTGTGGTTGTGCTTGCTATCACAGCTCAGCCCATTCGTTGAATGGGACAGAAGTGCAAACAGGCCATGTGACTGATGAGTGTGATGTCACATGGCCTGTGTAAGGGCTCATTCCTACGGGGCAAGATTCTGACGCCGAATCTACCTCAGAATCCGGCCCCTCACAATAGAGGTCTATGTAGACCGCTAGCTTCCTTTTTTCCATAAGCGGTATGTTCCGGCTCACGGAAAAAAGAAGCGATCTGCCCTTTCTTCAGGCGGAGTCAGCCCCAGCGTCCGCCTCATGACAGCACCCTCCGGACTAGGCCCATTCATTTGGGCCTACTCCGGAGCAGGAAGCCACGACTGTCAGAAGCCCCAACAGTCGCGGCAGGCACGTTTTGGTCCTATTCTGACGCGGCTTCCCGCATCAGTATCAGGACCACAATATGCGGTCCCGTGCCCCGTGTGAACGAGGCCTAATAGAAGCAGAACTCAGGATCCTCACCACAGCATCAAATTCTTGATCCCTGGAGATCCCAGAAAACCCCTTTTAATGAACAAATGTGATTGAATCGGGAAGATCAGGGTTATTTTACTAGACTAGGCAAAACTGACATGTCCTCCCAGATAGTAGGAGAACAAAGATGTTGACAACTGCTGCAAGTTGTCATATTTGCTTCTATTAAGGTTGCAATCATAAATGTTTGTTCCTCACAATTACCCGACTTGTCTTCTTCTGCACCTGAGAACTCTATTTCAATAGACGCAGCTTTTTGCAGACTTTGCACATTTAAGTTTCTTAATATAAATCTCTTTTTTTATCCATTCATGTATTTCTCCGAAATGTGGCTTCCGACTGCAAACTTGGCCATAAAATATAGAAACAGCATAAATCCTACATGACAAAATCTATTAAACAAAAAAGATGTAATGTCTATATTTTTAATACAGGATCACTCAATTGGACACTCCACACCATATACTTTAGCAGAATGAAGTGAAAGCATAGCTAAGGGACTGTAGGTTGTACTATAATGTACCTCTGCCATGACAGGGACGGACTGTACTGCACACAATGTAGATTGCAAATGAAGAGGTTTTCCCAGTCCAGCAATCCTTGTCTATATACCCTAATAGCCAGCATGTCTATATACCCTAATAGCCAGCATGTACTGTAGAGTCAGTAGAAAGAACGGCATCTTTCCTAAGAGTCTTGTTGTGACCCCGTATAACATGGTCATCATTTGCTTTGAGCTACAATGCCTGGCATGCATACAGACTGACACAGGAATGCTAAAGTGGCTGAAATAAGATGACTGTATTTGGCTTGGAGGATAGAGGAGTGAAAAATCCTGTTAAACGATAAGTTAGCAGGTTCATAACATTTCTGTAATAGTACAGAGGAAAAAAATACCCAGAGACCACTTGATATCTGAGAATCAGGCCTTAAACCTGCCCAAGGGCCAGACATTTGCCCCATAAGTCAATAGAGTTTGTCCCGGAATCAATACTTAACAACTCAGGTATCTTTGTTAGTTACATAGACGGTGAATGAAGCAGCAGCGAGCATGCTAGAGCACCGATCCATTCAAAACAAGGGCATGGGACCCCCATTGACATAATCAGAGTGTGTTCCAGCATTCAGATACAAATCACCTGTCATTTCAATAGGTAATAATGGAGAATAAAGGTGGACAGAATAGTAAATCACCCAGATATCACAGTATATTACTGCTAGATCAACAGACAAAGCACACTGCATGGGACTTGATCTAATGACAGAGATGTGTCCATCACTACTGTACATGGAATTTGGTTATGGATTTACAACACATTATAAAACCGATTAACATGTTAGAATAATCCAGATATGCTGCAATCCACAATACAACACATAGAAAATATACATCCTGTGACAGTCATGTCAGTGGAGAGGTAAGCATGGGCACATACACTGTCCAGTCATATTAATGTGACCACTGCCTACTTTTGACATCAATGTTAAATAACCAATCGCAGAAGGCACGTGTCATCAGCCATCTGGGTGCACTCATCATTGTGGAAGGCACGATGGATCAACACAAGTATGCCTTTATCCTTGCAGACCATGTTCACCAATACATGTGAATTGTTTTTCCTCAGGATGATGGCATCTACCAGCAGGACAATGCGACGCGTCATAAAGCTCGCAGTGTACGTGTGTGGTTCGAGGAGCGCTAGGATGAGTTTACCGTACTCCCTTAGCCAGCAAATTCCCCGGACTTGAACCCAATCAAGAATCTGTGGGACAACTCGATCGGTTGTTCGCGCCATGGATGCTCAACCGCGTAACCTAGCGCAGCTGGCCACGGCACTGGAGTCGGCATGGCTCAACATCCCAGTGATCATCATCACAACATCCCCTCTCTTCCTGCACGTCTCGCAGCGGTCTGCTCTGCCAAAGGTGGTTATTCTGGATTTTGACAGGTGGTCACATTAATTTGGCTGGACTGTGAATGTAGGAATCACTAGGAAATATTGTGCTGATGCAATATTGCTAACATAATTTCTACTATATACTGTGTCTGTATACATGTACTATGTCCTATCATTATTGCCTTTTATTCCACGCTTGATACGCCTCCAATAGGTCACCAATACTGTAAACTTAAAGAAATTATCCAGTTTCTAATATTGATGACCTATTCTTCGTGTGGGTCATCATTGGTAGATCTGTGAAGGTCTGACAGCAGGGGGTTTTGCTACTATACTGGTACCCCATAGACTTCAATGGGGCAGCAGCGCAGTACCAAAACTGCTGCTACAAATTTTACCTGAACAGCAGATCTGCGGTGGTCGTGGCTGCCGGACCCTCACAGAACTATTATTAAGGACCTACCCTATGGAAAAGTTCATCCATCTTAGAAACTGGCTAACCTCTTTAATGCCAATATATACAACTACATGTCATGCTATGCATTACATCTGTAATATGTCCTACTGAACCACTCACAACAGAACAGTGTCATATTATATTACATTATTACTAGAGATGAGCGAGTACTGTTCTGATCAGCCGATCCGAACAGCATGCTCGCATAGAAATGAATGGACGTAGCCGGCACGCGGGGGGTTAAGCGGCCGGCCACCGTCAAAGCGGAAGTACCAGGTGCATCCATTCATTTCTATGGTGCGTGCTGTTCGGATCGGCTGATCCGAACAGTACTCGCTCATCTCTAATTATTACCACATAGACTCCTGAGCTCGGCTTCTTTACTCCATTCAGCTATTTTTCCAAGTATTTTATATATCTGAGAATAAATATCCTGAAAAATGTTCGTGTCTATAAAAGTAAAGTTTAATAAGATAAGCTTTTAGTCAACAGGAATAAAATTAAGGTAAAGACTGAGCTATTAAGAACCAGAAGTAGAACATTTTTGCCCATTGAGAAGAAAACTGAGTAGGGGTTAAGTGGTTGGAAACTGTATTCACTTTAATGGAGGTCCTAATCCTTTAAGTAGATAAGCAGGCCCTTGTGAAAGAAATGTATTGCTATGGTGAGATTTGTGTTCTGCAACCACCTCAGTATACTGGTAGAAACCACAAAGTAGCCTAATGTCTGTTAGAACTTGTGCCCACATAGTAATACTGACATCCACATGAGTGACATTATAAAAATGGTTAAGAAATTTAAGTGCAATATCAACGAGACCATTCCTATATGACAAAAAAGATAATCTAAGAAGAAACATACTATATATATATATATATATATATATATATATATATATATACAGTCCTATGAAAAAGTTTGGGCACCCCTATTAATCTTAATCATTTTTAGTTCTAAATATTTTGGTGTTTGCAGCAGCCATTTCAGTTTGATATATCTAATAACTGATGGACACAGTAATATTTCAGGATTGAAATGAGGTTTATTGTAATAACAGAAAATGTGCAATATGCATTAAACCAAAATTTGACCAGTGCAAAAGTATGGGCACCTCAACAGAAAAGTGACATTAATATTTAATAGATGCTCATTTTGGAAAGATAACAGCCTCTAGTCGCTTCCTGTAGCTTTTAATCAGTTCCTGGGTCCTGGATGAAGGTATTTTGGACCATTCCATTCCAACAATTCAAGTTCAGTTAAGTTTGATAGTCGCTGAGCATGGACAGCCGGCTTCAAATCATCCCACAGATGTTCAATGATATTCAGGTCTGGGGACTGGGATGGCCATTCCAGAACATTGTAATTGTTCCTCTGCATGAATGCCTGAGTCAATTTGGAGCGGTGTTTTGGATCATTGTCTTGCTGAAATATCCATCCCCAGCGTAACTTCAACTTCGTCACTGATTCTTGAACATTATTCTCAAGAATCTGCTGGTACTGAGTGGAATCCATGCGACTCTCAACTTTAACAAGATTCCTGGTGCCGGCATTGGTCACACAGCCCCAAAGCATGATGGAACCTCCAGCAAATTTTACAGTGGGTAACAAGTGTTTTTCTTGGAATGCTGTTTTTTTGGAGGTCATGCATAACGCCTTTTTGTATGACCAAACAACTCAATCTTTGTTTCATCAGTCCACAGGACCTTCTTCCAAAATGAAGCTGGCTTCTCCAAATGTGCTTTTGCATACCTCAGGCAACTCTATTTGTGGCGTACGTGCAGAAACGGCTTCTTTCTCATCACTCTCCCTGACAGCTTCTCCTTGTGCAAAGTGCGCTGTATTGTTGACTGATGCACAGTGACACCATCTGCAGCAAGATGATGCTGCAGCTCTTTGGAGGTGGTCTGTGGATTGTCCTTGACTGTTCTCACCATTTTTCTTCTCTGCCTTTCTGATATTTTTCTTGACCTGCCACTTCTGGGCTTAACAAGAACTGTCCCTGTGGTCTTCCATTTCCTTACTATGTTTCTCACAGTGGAAACTGACAGGTTAAATCTCTGAGACAACTTTTTGTATCCTTCCCCTGAACAACTATGTTGAACAATCTTTGTTTTCAGATCATTTGAGAGTTGTTTTCAGTAGCCCATGATGCCACTCTTCAGAGGAGATTCAAATAGGAGAACAACTTGCAATTGGCCACCTTAAATACCTTTTCTCATGATTGGATATACCTGGCTATGAAGTTTAAAGCTCACTGAGGTTACAAAACCAATTTTGTGCTTCAGTAAGTCAGTAAAGAGTAGTTAGGAGTATTCAAATCAATAAAATGATAAGGGTACCAAAATTTTTGCACCGGTCAAATTTTGGTTTTATGCATATTGCACATTTTCTGTTAGTACAATAAACCTCATTTCAATCCTGAAATATTACTGTGTCCATCAGTTATTAGATATATCAAACTGAAATGGCTGTTGCAAACACCAAAATATTTAGAACTAAAAATGATTAAGATTAATAGGGGTGCCCAAACTTTTTCATAGGACTGTATATATATATATATATATATATATATATATATATATATATATATAAATATACACTCACCGGCCACTTTATTAGGTACACCTGTCCAACTGCTCGTTAACACTTAATTTCTAATCAGCCAATCACATGGCGGCAACTCGGTGCATTTAGGCATGTAGACATGGTCAAGACAATCTCCTGCAGTTCAAACCGAGCATCAGTATGGGGAAGAAAGGTGATTTGAGTGCCTTTGAACGTGGCATGGTTGTTGGTGCCAGAAGGGCTGGTCTGAGTATTTCAGAAACTGCTGATCTACTGGGATTTTCACGCACAACCATCTCTAGGGTCAGAACACGTAATAACAGCGAGAGAAAAGCCAGCACGCACAAGGCAATAGCAAGCCACAATGTGAAAGTGAGCCTAGCATAAATAGGGAGGAAGAACCCGCCCTGAACCTGATAGGAAGGCAGGTTGTCAATCACAGGACAAAACAAAATTTAACTCTTAGAGGAGAAGAGAGAAATGAAGGTGAAGGAGACGGGTGTTGTGGAAAATCAATTAACAAGGTGAAGGAATAGGACAGTGTTCAGACAATGCAACCAAAAACGCTATGAAAGTTATCAAACTGCACATGCCTCCTGCACTGCAGCATGCGAGCAGAGGGTGGTGCAGAGACCAGAACAGGCAGAGATGTTACACTTGTAGCAAATTTTTGTGCAAAACCTGACTGTACACTATTGGGTACTGTCTGACAAGCATAACACATAATACACTGCAATACAAATTACATAAAAGAAACTTTCATTAAATGTTTGAAAATAATCCTTTTATTTTCAGTTTATCGCACATCCTCAAAAAACTGAATAAAAAGTATGTATTATATACAACAAAATGGTGCCAACGAAGAGGACGACTCACGCCACAACAACACTCAATTTACAATACAATTTTAATTCACCCAGCTCCATATTATGACTCCATATTGTGAGTTTTTGAAAAAGTAGATAAAATACAACAAACTCATCAAACTCTCTCCATAAATGTACTGACCTGCAGAAAAAAAGAGAATATGATCATATGGTAAACGCTGTAAAAACAAAGCTCTCAAAATTGTGGAAGCCCTGTATCCCCAAAAAGTTATGCACACCCAAAATGGTGGCTCCCAATTGACAGTTTATCCTGCAAAAAAAAAAACCCTTCATATGTCTACTTTGACAGAAAGAATGGAAAATGTAAGGCTCTCAAAGCACTTTGATGAAAAAACCAAAAAAGTGACCACGTCCTCAAGGTCCAAAATACATGTCGCTACATCCTTAAGAGGTTAAAAACAAGGCCAGTATTAATGAATGCAGTGCCGAGGCACGCGGCCAGAAGTCTGCAGAGGAAAGACAAGGCAGCGAGAGGCAAAGTGACTAAAATAAAATCCAAGACCCGGAATAAAGCAAAGAAAAAAACAGTAAAGCGCTGTATAGCATGATTATAAATATGCGGCAATCTGTGCTGCAGATTTAAAGGAGGATTACGTGATACTATGTGATAAGTTGGCTGAACATTTTGCTAAGTGACTAAGTGAGTAACTGAAGAGAAGTAACAAACACTGGCAAAGTCATCTTATAAGATAAAATCAGAAGAGATGAGGAATTTGTTGACTAAGGTAATCAGCGACGCACCTCTAATGAGGCGAGGTGAGGTGCCCGCCTCAGGCAGCCCTCCAGAGGGGGACGGCAGCCCGGGCGTTTTTTTTTTTTTAAACTTTTTTTTTTCACCTATACTAACGCCGGAGAGAAGCTGCTCTTAAAACAACCCGAGCGGCCCCTCTGATACGCAGACGTCTTACTGTGCCGGGAGAAGAAGAGGATGCGGCAGCAGCGGGAGCAGCGCCAGGTTGGTAAGTATAAGAATTTTATGTTTGTTTGTTTTATAATAGGCAGCTACCTGCTGGAGTATTCTCAGCAGGTAGCAGCCTATTTACCAACCTCCCTGGACCTGCTCACTGCCGCCTCCGCTTCCCTTTGTACTATAGGCCGCAGAGGGTGGTAGTGAACCCATAGTGGGTAGTGAACCCATAATATATATGGGTTAGGTGCATGGAGAAGTGAGGAGTCAAAGATGTCTGCGTTTCAAACTCTACAGAGTCAAGTCACAGCTGGAAGAAGTGGTCATGGCGGCCCAAAGGGAATAGACGGGAAATGTGGGAAGACGTCTCCTGTGAGTATTACTGCACATAATATTACCTCTACCATCCCCAACCCTCCCCGCTGTCTGAGGTGGACGATCAAAAAATAAACACAACCCCCCTTCCCCCCCGGCCCCGGACTCAATACCGGGGGGGGGGGGGGGGCGTCTTTTGATCGTCCACCTCAGTCAGCAGAGAGGCTAGGTTCACCACTGGAGGTAATGCAAGATTGGGGGCTTTCTATCATTAAAAGAAATGACACTGAGGTCCCACTTTCCACATTTACAAAGCATGTTGCTTTGCAGCACTAGGTTCGATTCTGACCAAGGACAACATCTGCATGGATAGGTGATTCCTCAGGCAAGCCCAACAGGAGTGGAGGGGTAGGGAGTAAGCGCGCACACCAAAGTATGATCTTGAACAGTTTATTAAACAGTTTATCAAACATCTGCATGGAGGCTGTTTGTTCTACCAGTGTTTGCGTGGATTTCATCCAGGTACTCCAGCTTCTTTCCACATGACAAAAATACACCGATAGGTAAATTGGCTCCCCATTTGGCCTGGTCTGGGACTTATTATAAACCCAGCTACGGTTTCCTTATAGCGCACATTATCAGACAGGGACACCACATGTATGAAAACATAACAGCAATAAACATTTATAATGCGCTTTTCTCATAATAGACTCAAAGCGCAGAACCCGTCCACAATAACAAAATCATAAATAGGTTTCTAACAAGGGCCAGACCCTAGAAAGTTATGAACTTGATCAGGACAACAGACTGTCACCACTAAGACGATTACAGAAAATCTTTTAAAACTCTGCAAAATTTTTAATAACTTATATGCTACAATGTTTAACTTTTAATTGTCTACAAATGTAAATATGGCTAAATCCCCGGAACTTCTCTAGTTGGGTTAATAAAACTACTGGATTTTTTTCAATTTCTGGAGAATTGTTCTTAGTTAAGAATGGTATGGATGGGGAACGATTTGAGTCCAAGCTCTTGAGGCTTCCCCCTCCCTGAATTTTGGTTTCTAGTTCTCTGGTCCACCCTTGTTTGCATACAGTAGTAATGTCATGTAATACAAGTGTTATATAAATAGATACCTATGAATATGGTCACTGATCAATGGCCGCTGACATCACCATCACTAGACTAATGGGTATTTTCTAAAGTGGAACATTGCTTTAGTTCTAGACATAATTTTGCAGTCACCATGATGTTTGGCAACTTGGCTTTCTTCATTGAACTAGTCCCTGATGGGAAATAAAGCTTCCCATCAAGTCAACTACATGTAATTATGGTTGGCTTAGAATATAGGCATCATCCTGGTTGAGCAAACATGTTGTCACTCTATAGGAACGAGAATAGATGCCAGTTCCATAAGTAAATGTAACGAATGGTTGACTTTACATAGACTATAAACAAGCAATCAGGGTAAACAGCGAGACATCCCACCCACTCAACTGTCATGGCTTCTGCTGCCGAGAAACCATTAAACAATACATTTCAGTTCGTGATTCATTGGCCTGCAAGAGCCACAAAAGCAAATATGAGTTGATAGAACTGCCCCAATGTGCTTTCAAATAACATGTTGAAGAAGAATGTGATAGTGGTAGAGGAAAGGGAGTAATTTTGTACACGGTATCAGTAGTTAATTGTCACCCTCACTACCACCCACTTGGCCAAAGGATGTGATTTAACTCTCTGCTCCACAACACAAGTCAACTAGTTTCCTTATTTCGGCGCACGGAGCCTCCCTGATGTCCTCACGTTGTCAGATGTGTGGCAGTTGTGGGCTGCGCTATATCTGACTCATGCAATCTGTTTCTACATGGCCCAGGAGAACACTGGCAAGTATACAAAGAGCTGTAATAGGTTCCTGTCATCGCAGGCAATGCATAGCCTCCTGTGTTATTAGTCTACGGGAAATGCTCTCAAACTTATCGGCATTCAGAGAAAACAAAAAATATTTTAAAAATACAAAATCGTTGCTTGTATTAAGCAAAATGGTCATTGGGTCTACTAGAGAGTGGCACTAGATAAGCAGATGCAGGGCATAGTTATAGGGGGTGCAGAGGTAACAAATGCTACAGGGCCCTGGAGCCTCGGGGGGGGGGGGGGGGCAAAGATTTCTCTACAACATAAGTGGGTATGGTTAGTAGGGGCCCTCATATATTTTGTACTGGGGCCCAAAAGAGCATCAAGTTACACCTCTGAGCAGGTGTCTCCCAACCTTTGACCCCCTGGTGTTGAACATGTCTCTTTTTGACAATTAAAGTGATTTATTGTGTTGCTGATAGTGTCTTCAAGCTGTTTAGAGCACTTCTCATCCTATCACATAGTGAAGCTGGAACAGTACAATGTAGGGTCGGCACAAAACCATAGGTAATCCTGGAAGGTCCAGAGTTATTGCATAAGCAGCTGAAATGTCCATTTATCAAGTATTTTTCCTGTTTTGGGGGTCCTAGAACTTTGCATAAAATACACAATAATAAATCAGCACTACCAAACAATATGAACTATATGTATTTTGAGATTTTGTTGTATTGTGCATATGGGGGTATGGCTGACCCTATTTTGGTTGTGCATGCCACCCATCTACCCAAGGCTGATAGTATAAAGGCCCAGAGAGAAGAGATTCTCTGTGTGATTATTATATGCAGTGTAGAGTCTCATCTAAAGAAGTTGCCTTGTCCCTGGAAGATGGACTCACACAATTTGATCAAAATATGTAAGAACCTTATTTTCATGTGTTTCTATACACAGTAGGCATAAGAGTAATGCTCTTGGCACTAGCAGAGTGCTGAAATTTTTTGGTTTGGTCAGATTGTTATAGAGGGACCAGACTAATGGAAAAGGGTTTTTCAAAGTTAACAACATCCTCCAAAATAAAGGTAGAAAAGATATATCTTCCTTTCATACTTTCCTTTGATAAAGAGAAAAACAAGCAGGGCTGAAGAACTTAGTTTTCCAAATCTCCATTTTTTAATACACCAACCAGCAGGCCCTGATGGTGCAGAAACCAAGCGGCCATCTCAGATTGCTTGTCCACGTACATGTTATATACTAAGCATTCACATACACTAATGTTTAAAACATTACAGTATGTAAAGAAAAATCTTATACAGGGGATCAATTCATATTAGCTTATAAAGGAAAGACACCCAAGTATTTAGGACCAAATTTAGGTATAGATATGTCTACTGGCCACAATAAAAGCAAAAGTTACAACAAATAAAACTTTAAAAGTAAAGGGATTATCCTTAGGATAGGTCCATGGGGTTTGGGGGTTTTACAAAGTTAAAATATCACTTTATTTATTACAAATTAAAACAATATTCTTTTCTAATCTGTTTTTTTTTTTAAATTTAGTTACATGACTTTGGGATAGTCATTTTGAGCTATGAAGATTACTTCCAGAAATTCCCTGAAGGAGTTGAACTACAGTGTGTTACTTTGGACATATTACCTGAGAAAACAATTATGCTCAGGAAAGTAGAATAAGATAAGCGGGTATACAATGGAAAAAATGTGATTAGAAAATCATAAGGCTGTATTCACAGGATAGTGAGAAACGGCCAAGTGGCCATCACAAAAAAACAATGTGAGTCTATGCACTGTCTGGACATTTTGTAAGGATTCTACATAGACTCAAGTCTATAAAGATCCATGATAAATGGATGCTATATGCATGCAGAATGGACACGAAAAGTGGCCAATATAGTCCGGTTTTTTTTAGCATGGTCATATGTATATAGCTTAAAGGGGTTTTCCCAACTTGCCCGCTCACCAACTTACTGGCTATATGCTGTATTCACTTCCTGGTTTTCTCGGTACATTGGTGGACGGGGTTTCACTTGTCATATCACAGACAAATCCAGCTCTGCTAGCTCTCTTCATAGCAGTACATGTTTGCAATCAGTAATGAGGGATGGTCGTAAATAAATTAGCACAGTATCACTGGGATGCACAAGATGAAGCTGATGTAGCAGAGCTGGATTTGATAGGTGATGAGAATCCCAAATTTACATGCTACAGGACCAAGAGTCAGCTAGCAATAAACTCAGTTTTAGGTCTGTGTTTACATACAGAGATAACAGACTCCCTGTCTCAGCCCTTATCAACAAAATTCAATTAGCCAAATAATAACTGGAAGAGCCGGAGATAAACAGATCAGAAATACAAGCTGCATTCAGCTCCCCCTCCCTCCTGAGAGTAGGGAGCTACGTCACTTGTCCTGGGCGGAGAGATAAACAGCTCAGAAATACAAGCTGCTCCAAGCACTCAGCTCCCCCTCCCCTCCCTGAGAGCAGGGAGCTACGTCACCTGTCCTGGACAGGGAGATAAGACCATCCCCAGGTCCGTGGTTATGGAAACACAGTGTAAACAATGAAGTGAATAATTTCACATAGCCAAACAAAGCAGTTTAAGCAATGTATTTTAGGAAAAGTCTTAAATCCGCCATAAACTATCAGTATAGATAGAATCCTTGAGATGGGACAACCCCTTTAAGTATTGTAATAAGAAGGTTTGAGACCCGAATAGAGAGAAAATCTGGAGAACCAGAATAAATAAACAATCAAGCAATCAACCAAACTCGGACTGGCCCACAAGTGAACAAGTGGATCCTCCAGTGGACCCCTGACCTAGGAGGATAGGCTGACATGGCATGGCACAGGAGACTCATTGTACTTCATACAGATTGTCATTGTATAGCCTCTCTACCAGACTGCCGGCTACTGACAGGAACACAGGCAGAGGAAACAGAAACAATGAGAGTCAAGGGCTAGACAACGAGGTACTACTGAAAAAAAGGAGACATTTTAGGAATTTGAGAATGGGTTGGGTAATATTTCCAAGTAGCTGTAGAGTAGGCGCCCAGAATAAATTTTACTGCTGGGCCCTAGGCACTCTAGTTTGACACCGGGGGGCTCTTGTGTAGGAATAGTCTTATAAATGGCACAGGAAATGTATATATGAATTGCATATAATTTCCAGAAAATAAATCAGCACAAAATGACTGGATGAGCCCTCAACTATGTCCACAACAAGGAACGTAAAAAGGCCAAAGCAAGCCAGCTTGTGTTCTCTGAAACGACACACAAATCACTTATAGGTTATGGTTACGTCTTTGAGCACCTCACCACCAATTATTTGCCACCATTTTTTATTGCTCAGAAACAGACCTTCCATTTGAAGCAGTGACTCTTTCTTCCACTCTCTTGGAGTTTTAATAGACTGTATAAATGGTTGACTGCCATTCTATTCAGACTCCTCTCTGCCACTATTGTGCAGCTATGGTACGGGGAACCAGAAACCCCCACCAATCTAATGTATAACACCTATTTAGTGCATAGGTGATACAGGTATGTGGCTGAAATACTCTTTTAAAATCTGCTGAAGTCAATGGCTATCTCCCACACCAAGGACAAATGCTCTATCCAATCTGTTATTATACATTTCTGTGAGTTCAGAGACGTAAGGTCCAGGGTCTACCTTTGCATATAAAGACCATTCCTGGTACAGCCGAGAAAACAAATCCTTATCTTCCTCAACATCTGTTGCCAGGAAAGAGTATGGAATACCACAGACATTAGATTGTTGACCAGTCACGCTGAACTAGTTTTGTCAATGTGTTATGTGTAGGGTAATCTATAGTTTTGGGCTGGACCCACCTAAGAATTACACGTTAGAGTATATTATGTACCATATGTAATATGTCTATATACTGTATGTAAGTTATATGATGTTTATGCCCTAATGAATCAGCCTGTCCATGAGGAACACTATATGAATGGAGTGTATGGTCAACACACTTCTATACATAAAATATACAATATGACTGAGGTATAAAGTGTAAATATAAGTCAATGTATATAGCACATCGATAGACTGATGTGTAAACAAACTTGTCAGTGGCTAAATGGTTAATACTTTGTTAGCACCTCAGTTATTCATAAGACCATTTGTCACTTTCCTTGTGTAGATAGCACTTGGCACAAGCAGACTGGTGCACCCCTGCACTCAGTACCAAGCTTCACTAAAACAATGGCATTGATTGTCAATTCTCCTTGACATAAAAGATACAATTTTGAGATAGATGGCTGTGATTTTCCATGTAATAATATGTAACATTACTAGTAATATTAATGCTAAAGATTCATCAGACCATTTCTATTTTTGGTGATTTTTCACCTACCCACTGCCTGAAACAACAGGTACCTGCATTGCACTGCTATATCTAAAACACACATAAAGATATCTCCGTCCGTAATTTGTTGTCCTGTTTTGATATTACAAGAAACAAAGTGGCACCAGAGTCATAACTTAAAGTGTTACATTTTATGTGGCAGAGGGTCCTCTGGGGACCACTTATGGTCTACAACCCAGTAGTGGTTGCTATTGCTGCCCCTTATAGATACGCCCCTTGGGTGTTACGCATTTCAAGGTATCTTAATACTGAAAAAAAAGGTAAGGACGGACATATCTCTACCACCATTGGGTTATTTCCAATTAGTCTGAGGTTCACACACATACACATATAGTAGGGTTAGTTAGTATCTCCCAAAATGTATCATGCTGTAGCAATGTTGAAAACTTCTAATGTTGCATTAAAGCCATACCCTCTCACCATTTCTTTCAACCTCACCAGGATTTCATGAGGGTGCACTGCATGTCCATGCCCTCCACCAAAGATTCCTATAACATGTATGTAGTCAGGTCAAGAACAAAAGATCACATGGTCCCCATACTAGGGTCACATAGTGCCAGGTGGTGCCACTTTGCAGGCCACATTGTGATGCCCAAAAAGTAGAGAAATAGCAACACTTCAATAACAAAACTGCTCATAAAACGGTGCCAAAAACAAAGTTGTGTCCAGTTGGCAAGACCAATGATCCACACAAGAGGGTATAAATGTAAGGCTAAAGCCCCATGTAGCGGGCCACAGCCAAAAAGTGCTTCGGGAAAAAAACATGGTGGCACCACATCACAGTTTATCCCACAGTGCTTTTCACAGAAAGTCTGCTGCTTCCATTATAACCGATGGGGTTTCCATAGGTATAATTGACATGCAGTCTTGTAAATCGCAGTGTATTCGTTGTGCGTATTTTTTCGCAATGTGTGAATGGGATTCGCCAGCCTAAAAGAGGTTTCCATTATCACATGAGCCATACTAAAGCCCATACTATTATGCAAGCTAAAGCAGTGCTTATACAGACACATCTGCTCAGCCAAAGAGTCAAGAGATGAGCAAAATGTAATGATAATGAGATCTTCAGTACATGTGTCCAATATCGTAATGCTTGGAAAAGCCCATATGGGATTCGAGTATTTTTTCTCCGTTAGCGCCATGAATGCATTTACAACCCTTCAGCCTCCATTGATCCATTGATCATATTTTTCTTTTACATATTCAATATTTCTCCTTGATTTTTCCCAGACAATAATGGACTGACTGACTACGGGTAATCTTGGCCTCAGCGTTTCTCTGTGCTGAAGAGATGAGTGCAGCGGACTGCAAGCTGTGACCAGTCAGCAGCACTTTATTCCTTCTTCTACATTTTTTTTGTTGAGAGGTTTTTCCGTTTGTAGAATAATTTACGATATGACCATGGACAGCTGCTGCAGGCAACCAAAACCCGAAATATCAAAGAACAGCTGTTTGCCGCCTCAGTTATTATTCAGTCATGGTCAACTTTGAGTCGGCAGCTCTAATTTTGCATTATGGAAGGTAATGTATGAGAAAGACACAAGCTGACAGATTGCTACTAGCACCCCGCATATATAATTCCACTTGTAAAGGAATCCTCAATCTATAGTTTTTGCTGTGCAGATGGCTACAAGCCAGTATTCGCATAAGCAGCCATTTTATCTTGACTTTAGTCCTTTTCGACAATATTGAGAGTCCAGGTATGGTCATTACTCTATCGGTACAGATCTCGGGAGGTATGACCTTGTAGGAGCTGTGGGTTTAGGTTTGCTGTTCTTTTAAGTATTTAGCAACAGCTATAAGGATAAATTGCATAGCGACTTACTATCAGATTTACAAAGTATACTGCTCAGCCCCGGACTGGATTTCCTTGAGGCCAGCCAGAGGAAATGAATTTAAGGGTCTATGCTCCGTCCAGGTCTAATAGGGTACTTTAATGAACCCATAAGAAATAGACCCTAGAGGCAAGTGAGGGAATTGGTCCCAAAAACAAGGCCAAACAGAGTTGAACTTTGCAGTTTTATATGCCCCATTTTTAGGTCCGAACATGGGCTCACTGGAGGATCCTTTAGTAGTCCGGTGGGCCAGTCCATTACTGATACTGCTGATCATATTTCCGGTATCCAGAGCCTCCACTTGTGCTATAAAGAGTGTCTCACTTCTGGGAACCACAGTGATCAACAGTATTTTCTAGTGTTTAAATTCCCTGCAGCGCCATCACTGGAGAAATTCAGCATTACACAGTTACCATTAAAATGAATGGTCTGTCCATGTAATGCATGGAACTGCTACGTCCTCAAGACAGAGAAAGAGAGAGATTGGCTCCAGGGGTTACATGTTGTTGTTGTGATATCAGTGATGCAGTCTCGTAAATAATGACTAGCAGGGAGGACCAATATGGTCGCACTGGAGCAACACACAATTCAACAGGAAAGCCATGCTTATTTATTGATTTTATAGCATATCTTTCTTAATTTGTGTTAATCTCAGATATCTCCTCTAAATGGAATGTGCCAACAGAAAATAACCTATTTATACTATGTATACTAGGAATAATCTTTATTGTCACATTCTATATTTTAAAGAAACTACTAAATCATGAGACTTATACTTTGGCCAGTAAGCCTAACAATAGACTGATACTTAAAGGGATTCTACCATTAAAACTCTTTTTCTTCTTGTTCACATGTCGTAATAGCCTTAAGAAAGGCTATTCTTCTCCTACCTTTATCTCCGCCCCACCATTCAGTTAAAATCCTGGTTTTTGTCGGTATGCAAATGAGTTCTGTTGCAGCACTGGGGACGGGCCTCAGAGCTCAAACAGCACTGGGGGCGTCCCCAATGCTGAGAGAGAACTCTCTCCGGCTGGGGTCACACTTCGACACCTGCGCAGTCAGCTCTGCCATTGGGCTGCTGGCAGAGCTGAGTGCACATGCCGGCGGCCACTTTTTTGTGCCACTTACGCAAGCATGCGCAGTACGCTCTGTACTCCATACAACTACAGGAGTGTACTGCGTATGCTCACGTAAGTGGCACAGAAAAATCCCTTTAACCACTTCAGTGACGGGCCAATTTGTGGTCCAGGAACAGACACATTTTTGGGTATTTTTGTATGTGCGGTTTTAAGGGCTGTAACCTTTTTCTCGTATATGTCTCATTCAACTAATTTCTATATCTTTTTTCAAGGACACATAGGGTTTTATTTTTATGTTGTTTATATTTTCGAATGTGTTTTCATTTTTTTTATATTTAGGAAAATATAAACATAATAGGAGGGAAATTGTGTCTGGTTTTCACTTTATTATTTTCTTTTTATTTAATAACAAAAAGTGCTACTGAAAAACTTTATAAAATAGTTTTTCCTCTCCATTACGGTAATTTTTATTTTGTATGGTGTTGTCGGGGACGGGGCTATAACCTTTAATAACGGCGTTTTAGTAGCGTATTATTTTATTTATTTTTTTAATTATTTTATTTACATTTTTTTAAAACTTTATTTTATTTTTTTTTTTTATTTTTTTTCAAATTGTGTCCCCATAAGGTCATAAGAGACCTTTGGGGACATCTGATCACTTTTTTTTTTTGTTAGGGAGGCTAATTTCCCCTGTAACTGAGGCTGGTACATTTAGCCTCCTGCCCACTGTTCTTTACACTTACAGAGCTGATCTGGGTCCTGTAGGACCCAGCAGCTCTTGTAAGACTCTGACACCAACAGTTCACGTGACCGCCGGGTCAGAGGGTGGCCCCATCATGGTGGCGCCCATAGCCGTGTATACAATGCTCATTGAGCGCTGTATACACAGCGATCAAGAAGGCAGGGGAGGTAATAAATCTTCCCTGCCTTCTCTCTGAGAGCTCCGGCTGAAGTTACAGCCAGCTCACAGCTTCAGCAGCTGCACGATTTTGTGCAGCTGCTGTGTTCTGACTGTATGTACCGGCGCGTCCTGTCAGAACAAGGCAACCACTTCCCGGACGTTTATAGTCTATGGGCGGTCCGAGGGGTTAAAGGGGTTGGCCACAAGACAAATGTTATAGTTTGTATAATAAAAAGTTGTACAATTTTCCAATCTACTTTCTGTATCAATTCCTACTTCTAGTGGATAAAATTCTGGCCATGGTCATGTGATTTAAGGTCCATGGTCATGTGATGAGCACAGAGATGCTGCTCGTTATAGTCACAGCAAAATAATCAGACATCTCCCTGGTAACCAGCCGTGCACCTGTGTCCATCACATGACCATAGACCGTAAATCACATGACCATGGTTAGACTTCTATCCACTAGAAGTAGAGATGAGCGAGTACTATTCGAAATGCTAGTTTGGAATACCACGCTCCAATAGGAATGAATGACAACAAGCAGCGATTTAGAAAACTGTGAGCAATTGATATAGAAAGTATATTGCAAAATTATATATCCTTTTATTGTACAAACAATAACATTTATTTATTATTGGTCTGAAAGTGGCCAACCCCTTTAATAATTTTATAGGGGTTTTCTTTGAAGCAGGCACCTTCAGGGCCGCCATCAGGAATTTTGGGGCCCCATACAGCCTAAGTGTCTGCCCCCCCCGCGCCATTTTAAAACTACCTTATTTTGCGTCATACCAATTCTGTATTACATTTCCCTTTATTTAGCAGCATTACAAGGCTTAATCAAATTCTATTTGCAGGTAAAATCTGCTACGTGTGACAGCGCCTATAGAGAGCCAACACCATTTATAAGAACCCTCCTAATAAATCCTCAGGGCTTATTCACATTGCGTTTTTGGCCTCCCTTGTCGGGATACGTTGGTAACCAGTCAGAATCAGATGTCAACTTATCCCTGCATGAAGAACTGGCCATTAAAAAAAAGGGGGGGCCTGCAGTTCTCCGTGCAGGGATAAGTGGGAAGCTGATTGTGACTGGTTACCAACGTGTCCCGGCAAGGGAGGCCAAAAACGCAATGTGAATACTCTTTTAAAGTGAAAGTCCCACCCCCAAACAGGCTGCTATGCTAATAACATAGCAGCCTACATCATTATTAATACAAAGCACACGTACCTTTGGAGGTATGCTTTGTAGTTCTCCAGCTAAAAACTTATATATTATATATTATTGCCCCAGTTCCCTCTCCGCAGTGCCGCACACCCGATGCCCCAACAATCCCCCCCCCTTCTAACATCTTTCCATTGTACCCATACCTCCCAACTTTTAAAGAACCAAAAGGAGGGAGAAATTGTGCGCCGCGGCAAATTTAGCCCCACCCACTTTTATGTTGACTCCGCCCGTTCTCATTAATTTTTCATGTGCCCGCACACAGTATAATCCTCCTACAGTCACCCGTACATTATATGTACCCCCTCTATCTCTCCCCCAGCTTCAAATACACCCTTCATCTGCCCTCAGTTTCATGTCTCCCCCTCCATCTCTGCCCCCAGATTCATGTCCGCCCATCCATTTCTGCCCCCAGTTTCATGTCCCTCCCTCCATCTCTGCCCCCAGATTCATGTCCCCTCCATCTCTGTCCCCAGATTCATGTCCCCTCCATCTCTGCCCCCAGATTCATGTCCCCTCCATCTCTGCCCCCAGATTCATGTCCCCTCCATCTCTGCCCCCAGATTCATGTCCCCTCCATCTCTGCCCCCAGATTCATGTCCCCTCCATCTCTGCCCCCAGATTCATGTCCCCTCCATCTCTGACCCCAGATTCATGTCCCCTCCATCTCTGACCCCAGTGTCATGTCCCTCCATCTCTGCCCCCAGATTCATGTCCCCTCCATCTCTGCCCCCAGTGTCATGCCGTCCTCTCCATCTCTGCCCCCAGATTCATGTCTCCACATCTCTGCCCCCAGATTCATGTCCCCCCATCTCTGCCCCCAGTGTCATGCCGTCCTCTCCATCTCTGCCCCCAGATTCATGTCCCCCCATCTCTGCCACCAGATTCATGTCCCCCCATCTCTGCCCCCAGTGTCATGCCGTCCTCTCCTTCATCTTCCCCCAGTTTCACGTTCCACCTCAGAGTACACAACATTACACTTACCTTCTCCTTCGTTCCCTCGCAGCTCTCTGCGCGCCACTCTCACTGGCGCACAGTTGTAGATGCGATGTGACGTCATCACATCGCGTCTACAAGGCAGTAGCAGCGGCGGCAGCGGCGAAGCAAGGAGCTGACACAGGTCAGCTCCTCGCTGCAGCCGCATATGTGTCAGCGAGAGAGGCACGCAGCGGCGAAGCGAGGAGCTGACCTGTGTCAGCTCCTCGCTTCGCCGGCTACTGGCTTGTAGACGCGATGTGATCACATCGCGTCTACAAGACAGTAGCAGCGGCGGCAGCGAAGCGAGGAGCTGACACAAGTCAGCTCCTTGCTTCAGCCGCGTATGTCTTCAACTCAGATCTGCGTCCTCTGGATGCAGATCTGAGTTGAAATAGGGCATACAATGACTGCTACGGGCGCCAGGGGGCCGGCACACGGTGGCGGGCCAAAACCGGGCCCCCCCCATTTTTCAATTTGGCCGGGCCCCTGACGCCAGTATCGGTAGTACTGGCCTATCGGCGGCCCTGGGCACCTTATTTAGAACACGATTATAACAGAAGATAAGGCCTTTATAGATAACACCACTGACCCATCATTGCATCCACTATTGACCAAAGATGATGTCATAGCTTATGTAATTCTCCTCCCTGCACAGAACATGTCTTACATAGACCTTAATCATGAGTCAGTACCGGTCTATTGCTCTCTCCATCCATGGCCCTGCCATAAAGAATATCACTAAATGCTGTCAGTGCAGAGGAGAATCTCAGGACGGCATAACCTATTACTGAATATAGAATATATAATCTACAATCAGAAAAAAAAAAAAAAAACAGACAAGAAAAAAAGTGATATAATGTGGTTCTAATAAATAAGAGAAAACATTTCCTTAAAGCCAGTCACACATAAGATATCTGGCCACAACGGCAATGTCCATATCCATACAAAATATCTAAGGCTTAGTTCACATCTGTGCCAAAGTCTCCGTTGGACATTCTGTCACAATGTCCATCTGAAATCAGTGGATAGAAAAGTCCTAAATGGAGGACTTATTCCATTGCCGGTTTCAGTTTTAAAATAACAGACACCTGACGGACCCCAATATAGTTAATGGGGATCGAGGGGCTTCTTGTGACACGACCATTACAGCGGTCACCAGCAACACAAGAAACTAACCCAAAACTTCCTGCCCGAGCCTTGTGCAAAACGGCCGATGATCTTATGAAACACATATCATTTTGCTTGACCATAGCCAATTTTTTTTAGCTTGATCAGATTTTTTTAGGGTCGCATGAGTTCGACCCATGTACAACCTAGGCTTCCATCTCCATAATCTATCTCATATCCACAGCAAATAGCAGATACTTCTTTTAACTCAGGCTCAACAAATGTCTAACAAAATAGGTCAAAGAGAGCAGAACGGAGTGTACAAGGGTGCGGAGATCCATCAATAATTTATGCGCTGTGTTATGATATCCTTGCGTTATTCCATATACTTGTTAATTTCAGCTTGGCATTGTAGCTTGTACAAGTTGCAAATAAGCAGCGGAGACTAATGATGACCTTGGCAATGTTACATCGCCTTAGGTATTGCCAGAAGTGCGTGCACATAACTCCTAAGAATTATTTTAGCATAGGACATTTTTAAGCAGCCAGTTTACAGTTCTGACTGATACACACATCACTATAAAGGCATATTCCATTAGATGTAAGGAATATCTGCATACACCCCATATAATAAAGGATTTAGTCGCTTAAAGGAACGCTCAATTCATTTTTTTTCTCTGTGTTTGCATAGTAAATGTAAAATGTTCCAATTATGGATAAACGCATTTTGTCGGATGTAATGAGTTTGCTTACACAGTCGGCAGTCCCTGATGGTCCTCGGGGGTCTTTCTACTAACTTTCCCGCTAATCTCCATTATTCAGATAGAAGCATAAAACCTTATATAAACACAATGTGCATTCTGCATGGTGAAAATCCAAGTTTTCTAAAACAAACCATAACAAGAAACATTATTAACCTCTAGAGCAAGAAGCCATGTTCATTTGTACAATACTCATATACAGTATGTTCTCTTGAGGATTGTAATCTGCTGCCAGATGGCATACAGAGACAGCTGTTGCCACACGACTCTACACTTGGTGGTAATATTCCTCAATTGTATCATACTGATTTTAAAGGAGCTCTTAGATTAACAATATCCATTCACTAACCATTCTGTCCTCTTAAAGGCCTTCAATTTTAGTACTGCAGGATTGCCAAGAGTCACAATACATGAGTTCACAAGAAGCAATGCTGCAGATCCATGTGACGTGCTGTCACATAATATATTCACGATTGCTTGGGCCATGGCCATGTGATAGTGGATGCATCCCACTGGTTTGCACATGTGGGTAGTGGGCATATTGCCATCTGTCACATGGATGAGCTAGATTGCTAATATACAGCAGAATGCCATGTGCAAGGGTAGGACATATAAGTACATTAATGTGAATGTGCTCCTTTTACAATCTTGTCAATTATAAGTCTAGCATTCTGAGCGGAGTTATTTATTAATATATCTTCAAACAGATCATAGCTCTGTATACTTAATGGGGCATTCCCCCAACAAACACATATTTCATATAAAAGTACTTTGCAAAATATCATTATCATCCATTGAAAGCAATTACCGAAATTGTATGTCGCTAGAAAAGCCAAATGAAATTCTCCTTTCCCTATGACTATTTGAGCAATTTTCCCAACGGAAACGACCTATAGTCTGTTTTAATCTAGGATGAGCGTGCTTACATTGCCTTTGCCTTCCCTATAGCTGCAGTCTGCAGTTTCACCCATTAAACCAGGGGTCTGCAACCTTCTGCACTCCAGCTGCTGTGAAACTCCCAACATGCTCCATTCACTTACATGGGAGTTCCAAGAACAGCAGAGCAAGTAGCATGCTGGGAGTTGTAGTTTTTCAACATCTGGAGTGCCTACGGTTGCCTACCCCTGCATTGAACCAACAATGGAAATACGTCCAAACTGGATAGGATACCCTTTGTCCAGGGGTCCCATAGCAGCCACATGAGACCTTCATGGTGCGTATTCCATTGGGGCTAAGCCCAGGACATGTGAGCACAGGTACAGTGACACAACTTAGGTTGTATTCACATGATCATGGATCTTTGAATTGTCACAGCAGTTTTTTTTTTTACAGCTATGACACCGCTGCACTAACATCAGTGCAAGTCTATGAACCTATTCACACAATTGGGGAGATTTAGTACCCATTTACAACAGATATCTGGGGTCAAAAAGTTGCAAACTTGGATGTACAATGGCTGTTAGAACAGGACCAAAGGATCCTTTTTTGACATCTCTTAGAGGGCATTCACACTACCGTCCCTGTCCACCCCCAGGCTTCCGTCTTAAAGCCCGGGGAAAATGGACAGGGGATGGCTTGCCAGTGGTCAGCTTTAAAACCCATTTATTCAAATGGGTTTTTAAAGGTAACCACCGTTGTCTGTATGCAGCCTTTCTGCCTGGAAACCGTTTATTTTTTTATGCACGGACACAAATCCTGCATATATGACTTTGGATCCGTGCAAAAAAAAAACAAAACGTTTTCCGGCAGAGAGGCCGCAAACGGATACTGGCAGTTTGCTTTAAAATCCCATTCAAATAAATGGATTTTAAAGCTGACCGCCGGCAAGCCGTCCCCTGTCCAGTTTCCCCGGAGTTTAGGACAGAAGAGTTTAGGACAGGGGTAGTAGTGTGAACGCCCCTTTAACAGCCATATGAATAGAGCCTAAGGCACAGACTTTACATATAGGTAACAAATTGTTGTTGTGCTTAGTCCATTTAATTTTCTTTGTACAATTTCAGAAGAAATTCCAAAAAGCCTATTTCCTAATAGACTATTGTAATTGACATATTGTAGTTTTCTGAACCTACAGTGTTAGAACTGGCCATTGTTTGCCTAATAACGTGCTAAAGAGCAATAAAAACCACATAAAAAGTTAGAATCCAATGTTATCTTTAAAACCTACATTAAATGTTCCCTGTAATTGGGTGAAGTTTATAAAAATAATCCACAGAAAAAGAATAAAACCAACACACTCTTTAATCCTTCGACTGCATCTCTTCGCAGCAGGCGGCCATACAAAACATAAGCAGAAAGCAGCACAATGCTCAATTGACTGCTGTGAACTGTGAGAGACAAGACTAGAGGATTAAATAATGGCCTGGTATTTACAGTCATTCTAACATACTAAACGTAGAAACACTATCGAAATATAAAGATATACTGGATAGCTTGTCATTTTTAAGATGCAGATCACAAAGAGTTAATTTACTAGCAGTAAAATGGACCCTAAATGGGATAGTAATGGTAAAATGACCCCCAAATAAAAGATACAATGGTTGTTAACTCGGGATCCATTATAAACAAAGAACACACACTGATCTCAATGGGCCCTGTAGAGGGCTGTAGTGTCCGATGATCATAGGGTTTCCCAACAGCAAATACCCTTCACACACCAGTCAGCTTCACAGGAGAACTAGCAAGCCGAAAACACCTGCAACCCCCTTTAAAGGAGCGCTTCATCGCCACAAACCCTTTAATCTTCAGCCGCAGGGAAGCTGAAAGTCAGCATAACTTTCACAGGATAACGGCTCCCATAAGGCGCAAGTCCCCAAATGCTCGGCGCCATTATCCATCATTTACCTGCTTTCCTTCCCATTTCTTTTGCAAGCACCAGTGAATTGTCACAGTCTGAATAATTTATATTATGGCTTATGATAAACACAATAGCTGCTGCAGAACATCTTTTTGAAGAATTTGTGTGTTATTGATGCAACTGTGGCTTTCTTATATAAAAGAAATATGCGCGGTATAATATAGTACCAGCCATAATGCCCACCTGAAGACATGTCATAGCAATGCCAGCCTCAAGTACTCCCCGTAACAGGGCAAACTCCATAGTGTCTGCACCAGTGGGAGCCATCTGTATTCTGCATGTTTATTTGAGAGGCTGCTGCGATATACCATTTGGGAAGGGAACTATGTTGGGCTCCAATATTAGGGTGCTCGTACACAGGGGGGACCAGTCACACTTATATTTGCTCATTCAAACAATAGTAAGTGCAGATGCAGCTCAGCAAGCAGCAGTAATCTGCATGGAATGACCATGGTCGGCTTGCACCATGTACAGGTCCCCTAGGGTAAGGCCAAGCAGCATTGTTCTATGTCCCATGCCAAAACTGGCACGAAACAAGCCACCTGATACCACCCAATACTTTTTGTCTGGGGCTCACCTGTAAATTTTTCTGCAGCCGTCCTGCAGCTTTTAACCTTTACATGGTTTAAATCCCATCCAGTATGCTGCAAGTGAGGGGCTGTTCACATTACGTTTCTGTGGTTCGTTCATTCAGTGTAATGGATCTGTTTTTTTAATAGTGAAAATAGATAAAATATACATTCATTTTTACATTACGTAAGAGTAATAAGAATATAATAAGTGGAGGTCTAGGAAATGTGAGTGAAAATAACAAACAGCTACTTCTCACCTCTCCTGGGCGACCAGCGGCCTCCTGGTGTGTTCTACTGGCCTGTTCCAGCCCCTGGATGACATCATGGGGATGTTGAGCAACACGTTTTTTCTAATGAACTTGCAGTGACATTTCGCCTAGTGTGTCCCTGACCGTAGAGTAAATCTATGAAGTACATTGCTGCTGATTCTCTCCATTGTGTTAGGCAGCAGGCCGGGGCCCCATGTAGTGCAAACGTAATATTTTAGAGTACCAGCAAAGTGGATGGGATTCTGGATAATCCCACACACACATTGCAGAAAAATGCTCACAGCAGACATGCTGCGATTTGAAAAACCATAGAAGTTTTTCCTGCAACGCTTTTTGGCTGTGCTTCGCTACGGGGGGCCTTAGTTGTAAAGTAGATTTACCTGAATTTTACAATGGCAAAAACTGCCCAAAATGTAGTGTTTTTTTCCTCATAGAGTTAGGGTAAGATCACTTGGGGTTTTTTGGTCCAGATTTTGTCGCTGAATCTGTGTCAAAATCCGGACCAAAAAAACACCTCCCATTGAATTCAATGGGAGCCAGTCATTTCTTTTTTCTGCGAGCGGTTTCTTCCCGCTCTCAGAAAAAAGAAGTGACATGCCCTTCTTCAGACGGATTCCGCCTCGTGACATTCATTTGGGCCTAATCCGGAGTGGAATGCCCCGATTGGACACCGGTGTACTGTATGCACTGCACCGGCATCCATTCGTGGCTAGCAGTTTTTTGGACTGGATTCTGAGGCGGCCTCCGCCTCAAAATCCGGTCCAAAAAACTCCGTCTGATCTCAGCATTAGGGTTCCAGTTAAAACCTGCAGCATAATTTGTTATGTCATAGAAGGAAAACTAATACTAAACATGTAAGCTTCTTATAAATGTTATTCTCATAGTTGACAGCTTTCCAGTTATATACATGACATATACTACTTTGCTATAGTAGGAAATCCAAGCGGTAGGATATAAAAAAATATGTGGGATGAGAATTTGCTTTATATTCTGGTCCTTGATATTGGCTAAATGATGCATTTGCAGCTGCAGTATTTTGGACTGTGTGTACAAGGCCTAGGTATTACAAAACATTTTTACACAAGGTGCAAGTCACAAGTAGCATTGTTTTAAAGGGTTTATCCACTTTAAAAAAAAAAAAAAATTGATAGCCTTAAGATGGCTAATAAGTTTTAGATCAGTGGGCATCTAGCTCTCAGTTCCCCTGCCGATCAGCTGTCTTCATGGGGCCGTGGCTCTTCCACAGAATTACTTACAGGGTTATTCTAGTTATTGCAAGCTGCCCACAGAATAGAGAATAACTCTTTGATCAGGAAGACTATTAACCTTCTCTTTAGCAGATAAATTAAGCAGCAGTCTGCAAATATGAGACGCCAATCCATTTGTATGGGGCACATGGGTCCCCTGTTCTCCTGACTGGTGAGCATTCCAGTGGTGAGACCCCTGCCGATCAATAGGTGTAACTTGTAGCAGACAGAATACGCTTTTCACTAAAAACTGTATTGTAATATGACATATATTTGGGGAAAAACAACTTTGAGTTCTTATGTAAATGAGTTAGTTGGTGCACAGAGGGCGGCCCATCGGCCCTGGGAGCACTGCTTGGCTGCTCAGATAGGATAGGTCATAGTGCTAGAGGATCATCACTACATAAGGATGTCTGAGAGAGGTGAGGTAAGTTGAGTGTAACTGTTCGCTATTTCTACTCACTCCCTTGGGCCTCCACTTATTACACTGTGGGGTTAGAGGAGAACCTATATTACAGTAGTGTTTCATGGATGATGAACCCCAAACGTTTCTGGTTTGGTCGAGCCCAAAACTCTAGGTGTATTTAGGTCAAATCTGGCTAGATATGAATTGGTTCACTCATCACTACCTATTAGCTGCTTTAGTTTCCAACATCATTTTGATGCATTGCCCAGAATTTTGCAGCATTTTCTGGCTCACAGTTTTGCATGTTAAGTCCCAGACACTTTTCAACAAGCCCCACCATCCTTTTGGACAAGACGCAGTCATAGTATGAAGTAATAACTTCTACTAAGGTTGAAAAACAATAAGGAACTATTGTGGTGCCATTTAATGAGAATGTAACATGAGTGTTTATTAATAATGGAAAGGCATATTCACACTTCAAAAACCTCAAAGTTCATTCCATACATGCAAACCCCATTCAGATGTACGGTATGGGATAGTCACAGAAATTTCTGTAACAAATTTGAGACATACCCTAGGGCAGGGGTCCTCAAACTGCGGCCCGCGGGCCACATGCGGCCCGCCAAGCACTTCTGTCTGGCCCCGCCGACAATGCCGGCATTTATAATGAAGCTCCTGGGGAGCTCGGGCCAGGCCATGGAGCGCACTTCACTTTACCTACTGGAGGGCGCCGCTCCCAATGTCTGTGTGACCTGCTCTGCCTCTGGCCCACTGTTTAAAAAGTTTGAAGACCCCTGCCCTAGGGAAATATGCAAGGACCATGTGCATTTCATTGGGCCTTCATGGAGCCATTCATTGGGCCACACGGACAAGAATAGGGCCTGTCCTAAGTTTTGCTCACTGTCCCATACAAGGGGCAGTGAAAATACACCGTCATGTGTATGGGACCATAGAAATTAATGGGTTACTGTGCTAGATGTGTGCATGAGGCCTAACAGTGTTAGTCCAACCAGGTTGGAGAACAGCATAATAATAAGAATACATTACGTGTTTTTCAATGGTACCCAAATTATTCCTGTAGACCTTGGCTCTGATGGTTCCTGCTACTAAAGTAACCAAATGTTGACCCCTGTCATATATAATAAGGTGTCGTCATGCTGCTAGCCCAGAATTCTAGATGAAAAAACACCAATTAATCTCTGCCTCTTGTCGTCTATGTAGTTTCCCTGTTCCTGTACATGCTGAATGGCTTCTGGATCTTTGAGCTGGGATGTCATCATGTTTGCTAAGATATATTTCCAGTGCTTTAGATTCATTACAATCCCAGCGGTACATTTTAAATTATTCAGTGCTGACAGATCTTTAGACGAGGGCGAGATTGTAATGTTAATTATATTGTACATGAAGATTTCACAAAACTGCTGTCTGAACTCGCAACATTCAGCAAGGTCAAAAGCATCAGCGGTAAAAGTGTAAAAGGGGTTAAAACCCGCAGGGAACAGAAAATAAAAAAATATTCCTCATTATACAGTCTGGGGTCTGCTCACTTTAAGATTAAGATTTAGCAAAATGGTAGGTGGGACAAAGCCTTATATGCACAGAACAGTGTTATTGTATTTTTTACTACTCCAGGTGCCGCCATATGGTGCCATAGTATAGAGATATTCTCTCCTAAAAGAGGTATTTCTAAGGAACTATCGCTCTTGGTATTGTGTCATATAGAATCCAACATTGGAGCCATATTAAAGTAAATAGGGTCTCGAAGAAGTGTATGCATGCTGTATTATGGCTCGGGACAATTTAGATATTGTTGCGTGTATGAGACATAACACAAAACTGAACTGTATGAACAAGGCCCAAGACAGGGCAGTTAACAGAAATGCATAAATAAAGAAATTGTCTATAGATTTGGTATCTAGTTTATATTCTGCGTCACAATAATTTTATTCTCAAGTCTTCCCGAATGGTAACCAATGCTGGACTTATCTTAAGTGACACTATAATATTTACATTCCTGTTGCTAAGGAAATGAAAGCTTGAGCAGAAGGAAGAATATGTGACTATAAATAAAACCTACAAACAGTAAAAAAGTATAGAGAAAAAAAATCACACTGTTACACTTACTTTGAGCGAAATCCCTCTCATCTCCAGGACTTAATCCAGTTGGTGAGACAGAGGAGGCCACAGTGGATTTTGTGAAGATTCCGCTAATAAACTTTAACATCTTCCTATCCCTAGCTGCTGAAGACTTGCCCTTGTCCCCAGTTGGAGATGACCCTTCGCGACCCTTTTTGAACTCATCAGGCGGTAGGTCAAAGTCACTGTTGTCCACAGTCTTACTTTTCCCCTTTCTAAAACCTTTGGGGTCACATGATGAAGGAGATAGCAGACTTTTTCCTCCTGAAGATTTTGGAGTCTCAGCTCTAGGACTACTCTTGGTTGAGGATTTTGAGCGACTTTTACCGCCTTCATTTTCAGGCCACGACAGTCGATTTGAACCACTTTTTTGACTCACATTTTTGTCACGGATGTCTTGACTTTTGGAAGTCTTACTAAGTTTAAGCATTCGACTGGCTTTTTCCTTACATGGTGTAAGGAGAACAGGAGGGATCTTTGTTTGATCTACAGGACTAGGTAGCCCTGAGACACTTATACTAGAAGTGTAGAGAGGTCTTGTCTTGGTTTCTACTTGTAAGGTGTTCTTCTGTGATTCCCCAGCCTTGTCTGGGCTCACTGAGAGAGATACAGTTACTGGCGCTTCACGATAAGGTGTTCCTGGCTGGCACGGTACAGGCAGCAATGGACTGGCTGGAGAGCTAAAAGAGTATCTAGGCCCAGAAAAAAAGGTAGGACTTGAATGCTGCCGAGGACTGTTGCAAAGTCGATTGGGAGAATTTTGAAGATAATAGTCCGTAGTGACACTAGTACTGATCCACATAGCGTCCTGCCTATGGAAAAGTCTTTCCAGACGTTTGGTCTTTCCAGGGTCATCACTGTCTGGTGTGAGGTCATCTCCTTCAACAGGCAAAGTAGTATCTAAATCTTTACATGGTGAAAGAGATAGCACAAGTGAAGGCTCTGGAATCTTTTCTTTGGGAGATGTTAACTCACAGATGTCAAGAGTTGTCTTTTCTATTAAAGTAACTGGCCTGTCAATGGTTGCTTTTGGACCAGGAGATTTGACTGTCCCAGCAACTGATGCCCTAGCTCCAGGGTATGTTCCCATGCCAGTCACTGGTGCTTTTATTCCAGTTGAGGCTTTAGTCCGAGCTGGTACAACATCACTAGAAGAGACTGTAGGTTTAGTGCTTACACTTGGGGCTTTTATCGCTGTAACTGACGGTGTCCCAGAAGGTAAAGTTTTGGATGTAGTAACTGGTGGTTTAGCTCCAGGATATGTGCCAGTATCTCCAGCCTTAGTTTTCTCAATCACTGTCCCTACAGGTGGAGCTCCTATTGAATCTTCACTTGACACCACTACAGATGCGGCCCTAACTCCCCTAGCGGCACTTCTAGCAGCAATTATTTTGGCCTCACTAGGTTTTGCTGCAATCACCGGGGCTCCCCCAGAACGAGATGCAGAAAACAATGCTGATGCAGTGCGAGCAGCACTTATAGGGGGAGCAGTAATCCGGGGTGCACTGGATGTTATAGTGCATGGTTTGTCTTCTACTCCTTTGTTAGGTTTTTCTCCAGAAAGTGGCCCATAACTGGTGTGTGTTGGTGAATCGGAACACACAGCTGGTACCTTTATTGCCTTCAAACTCCGACGGGTGATTCTGGATTCGGTGACTGGTACCTGAGGACTGACCGCTTCTGTAATTTTGGAACCATGCACTGGAGTTCCAGAACTGGATATTAAGTCCCTGGAGACATCAGTGTCAAGTGCAGGTCGTCTAATGAGGGAACCCCTAATTACTCGCACTCCACCGAAAGGGAAATCCTTTTGACTGAAAGGCACTGGAGCACTAGCAGTTCTTGCAGCCTTCATTCCTCCTGGGGGACCTGAAGCACTGGATGTTTTTGTGTTCTGGACTGATGGTTCTCCAGTGCTAGATACATTTGCCTGTTTATCGCCATGTACTGAAGCTGCATGACTAGATGTTTCAGGTTTTTTAATTTCCTGTTTCTGAGTTGAAGAAGTTGTGGAATTTGATGACACCTGGTCCTTCACAGATGGTGCTGGTAATGAAGTACTAGGGATCACTGTACCATTCTCTTCCTGTTTTGGGGCTATAACACCAGTATTTCCGGTTACTCCCCAAGCCTTTGATGAAACGTGTGATGATCCTTTGTCTGGAGGTGATGGAGTAGAACTGCTGGATGGACATGTACAATCTGCTCCTGACAAAAGTTCAGCATTTTTTGATGCTTGAGAGAATCCCACTTTTTCTGTAGTTCCATTGGTAGACACTTGGCTTTCAGCTGCAACTCCTGTTGAAAAAGAACTTGTACTACTCACTGGTGGGTAAATTGGACATCTGGATATTACAGTGTCACTTCTCTTCACGAAGGGTCTTGCACTGATGGGGACTGGAGATTGTTCTCGTTCTGGGACAGATGTTTCAGATTGTTTTGCTTTTAAGGAAACTGGTAAAGGTGCATCATTGGTATCCTGTGACCCCTTTGAGTCAACAGCTGTCCCTGTGCTGGTATTGTTCACTATTGCACTTGCTTCAGTAATAGACTTTTCTTTTCCTTCACTCACCCCGGAACTAGGAGTGGGCCCTGCCCAAGCCCAGACATCAGGAAAATCTCTATCCAGTGAGAGGCAATGGGCCAGTCCAGGTGTACTGCCAAGAGAAGGGGTGTCATGTTTCCGGAATACTTCAGTGCTGTCAGCCTTTTTTTCGTCTCCCACAGCCTCTAGTTTGACTAGGGTCAAAGAGATGTGGTAGGTGGTCCTGCGCTGGAGGGTGGCTCCTCTGCTCATGGGTCCCCTGAGTGAGCAGCTCGCAAGGATAGCAAGGGCTGCAGAATAGTCTGCCTGATCAACCACACTGCTGGTCTGCAATCAGCTCAGCACATCCATCATCTGATGTACCACCTCCTCTCCACACAGGTGTCCCTGCAGCATAGATCCGATCTCCAGACAGAAAACGCACGCCCAGGAATGTCAGTCAATAGCTATCTGCAAATAATGCACAATAACAGAGGGGGAGAGCAACCCTTCAGAGGTAAGACCTCATTGTTCAGAAGCATCACTGCACTGGCTCAGTACTGCAGAAGGCACTGATGTCCCTGCTGATAGTTCCCTTGAAATACAGTTCCATTGTCTGCCAGGTGCAAAGATAGGTGAGCAGGTGACACCATAGTCTTGGGTTTTCTCAGGCTGCTTGGAGGTTCTTCATTGCAGTAGCAGCAGCAGCAGCAGCAGCAGCAGCGGCAGCAGCAGCAGACTCCTGGATTCCATGCAGGTTCCACAGTGACTAGAGACAGGCTTGTCACTGATCTCCATTCACAGAGACACAGCAGCTATTCTTCTGCCTTCTCTCCAGTGTCAGGGCTGCACTTTAGCGAGCACTTCAATTTTGCATCTCATAGGAAGAGTTTGCAAAGGAGGGGGCTAGGAAATGGTGTAATCGCAGAATAATATGCCACCCAAGCGTGTTCTAAAGACTAGCAGGACTCACTATTCATGGTATAGGAATAGGAGGAGCTGTGATCACTGTTCTACACCCACACCACAACCTGGCAGCTCACTGCTGAATATTAAAGGGTGAATGTGACATCCAACTAGGAAAAAGATTTATGCTCATGGACGAAATGCCTTCCCTGTCTATCTGCAGGCGGCAAGGCTCCGCTGCTTCTTTGTCTGCTTGGAGCATACCGTATACGTTATTTGGTCATATTATACTGTATATTCAATTTATTATAAAATAAAACAGCTATTAATGGTAACCTGTGGCTCTTAAGTTATTATGGAACTACATGTCACAGCATTCTGTGTCACTCTGACATTCTACCTACAATCCTGCTTTGTAGGTCTCCGAATGCCATGTAGAACTAGAAATTTCTTTGTGAAATCAGCCATGAAATTACCTATGAGTGTGATGGGATATGTAGTCCAACTGCAGATAGGGAAGCTCATGAAGAAACACAAGTAGCCACAGACTGCTATGTGTCTTTTTAACCCTTTTGTGACTAGTAAAAGTAAGTAATTTGGTCTGAGCTTTTAACCCTTTATGCTGGATTATTCCAATTAAACAGAACTGCTGCTTCCCATGTCCCTCTTTTGAAGGGGTAGTCCCTAATTTTGACCCAAGTCCTTCTCACCCTCTCTGTTCTCTAAATGTCCCTCTTTTTGATACTGGAAATAGAAGCTCAGTATTAAATGTAACTATTTTTCCGGAAGCCATCTAGTGCATAGCTATATTGTAACCAATGTATATAATATGTAGGACTTAATGGTGCATTTAAGACCTTACGCTGGGTTCACACCAGCGTTCGGCAGTCCGTTCTCAGGTTTCCGTCTTCTGCATGCAGAAGACGGAAACCTGTCATGCCGAGTCCAGCCGGTAGCGCCGGAAACCGTTTTTTTTAAACCGGACATAGAGTACTGCATGTCCGACTCTGTGTCCGGTTTTAAAAAAAATGGTTTCGCCGCGGAGAGCATAAAACGCTCACCGGCACTCACAGCCAGACACTTTTCAATCCCATTCAAATGAATGGGTTTCATATATTTCATATATTGCAGTGAAAAAAAAGGAAAAAAAAATTCCAGCATTTTAATTTTAACTGCAGACTCATGATCATTCAGAGCTGGACTTAAGGGCCTAGGGCCCAACAAGGTTCTGGGGGCTAACCCAACAGGTTCCTGATAATATCATACATCACGGCTCCTTCACTGACAACCAGAGCTGCCCATTATTGAGTATTTTCCCTGTATCCCCTAAAGTACTGTGTATGCACCAATAGCACCATGGCCAGCTCATGCACCATACAGTATGGGGAATAAGATGGGCATGGAGCACTAAACATATGTGCAAGATTATACTGAGGGAGTTATGACACAGGCAAACAACACAAGGATACTATCACACATTTTGGGGCCCCATACAGTGAACGAAATACTGTAAGTATTTGATCCCTTGCTAATTTTGTAAGTTTGCCCACTGACAAAGACATGAATGGTCTATAATGTTAAGGGTAGGTTAATTTTAACAGTGAGACATAGAATATCAAAAATAAAATCCAGAAAATCACATTGTATAAGTTTTATAAATGTATTAGCGTTTTACATAGAGAAATAAGTATTTGATCCCTCCAGCAAACAAGACTTAATACTTGGTGGCAAATCCCTTGCTGGCGCGCACAGTGGTCAGACATTTTATGTAGTTGATGTTGAGGTTTGTGCACGTCAGGAGGAATTTTGGTCCCCTCCACTTTGCAGATCATCTCTAAATCATTAAGATTTTGAGGCTGTCACTTGGCAACTCAGAGCTTCCCTCAGCTCCCTCCATAAGTTTTCTATGGGATTAAGGCCTGGAGACTGGCTAGGCCAATCCATGACCTTAATGTGCCCCTTTGAGCCACTCCTTTGTTGCCTTGGCTGTATGTTTTGGGTCATTGTCCTGCTGGAAGACCCAGCCACAACCCATTTTTAATATCCTAGAGGTTGTCACTCAAGATTTTACAGTACATGGCTCCATTCATTCTCCCATTGATGCGGTGAAGTAGCCCTGTGCCCTTAGCAGAGAAACACTCCCAAAACGTAATGTTTCCACCTCCATGCTTGGCAGTGGGGACGATGTTCTTTGGGTCACAGGCAGCATTTCTCTTCCTCCAAACACAGCGAGTTGAGTTAATGCCAAAGAACTCAATGTTTGTCTCATCTGACCACAGGACCTTCTCCCAATCTCTCTCAGTATCATCCAGGTGTTCAATGACAAACTTCATGGAGGCCTGTACATGGGCCTTCTTGAGCAGGGGGACCTTGCAGGCACTGCTGGATTTTAAGCCATTAATATGTAATATGTATATGTACTTATGTAATATGTATACGTAATGGATAACTAATGGTTTTCTTGGTGACTGTGGTCCAAGCTGCCTTGAGATCATTAACAAGTTCCCCTGTGTAGTTATAAGCTGATCTCTCACCTTCCTCTTGATCAAGGATACCCCATGAGGTGACATTTTGCATGGAACCCCAGATCGATGTCAATTGACAGTCATTTTGTATTTCTTCCATTTTCTTACTATTGCACCAACTGTTGTCTCCTCCTCACCAAGTGTCTTACTTATGGTTTTGTAGCCCATTCCAGCCTTGGGCAGGTCTATGATTTTGTCCCTGACATCCTTAGAAACCTCTTTGGTCTTGACCATATTATAGAGGTTACAGTCTGACTGATTTAGAGTCATCATTCTTGGACAGGCTTCTATTAGAAAGGGACTCGGCAGCACATAAATACATGACACTGGGCCAGGCACCTTTCCTTTAGCAATGTGACAGGACCAACACTGCAAGTGTTTTTCCCTATAGATTTAATAGGAAAAGAAAAAAAGAGGAAAGCATAGGAAAAACGCTGAAAAATAACGCAATACGTTTTTGGTGTACTTTTTTCTGCAGCCTTTTCAGCAGTGTTTCACTATGTGGAGCCTTTGCCTAAGGTGGTTGTATAGGCTGTGTATGGTATTGCAACTCAGTTTCATTCACTTGCACACTGTTGGCAATACCACTTACAATCAGTGAAAACCTTTGCACCTGAACCCTATTGCCCAGGACCTAACATGGCACTGTGCGACCCTGGTATTGCCAGACACAGCTGTAATTGCCATTCATGATGTGATTGCATTGGACTTTCTCTGGAGACCACAGCCCACACCAATAACATTGGGTATGGGTCTTCAATTCAGCCCCTTGTCTGTAGGTAACATCTGCCGGAGGATATATAAATATCAAGACAACATTCACATCATTACCACATGTTGCGTTGCAAATAAGATAAAGAACCATGTAATATCGCTATCATTTGTCCAATAATTGTTTCTTCCCCAGCACGTCTATGACCTGCTTATAGGATGATGGCTGGAAACAACATAAAAAACCCATAAATCTGAGTAGATCCCCGTATAGTATTTCTACTTACATTGGTCAGAATGAATTCTCACTTTGTGTCATATCAGTCACCATAGTAATATTGACCATATAACTTGCCTTTTGTAAAGGAATTTTATAACATGGTAACTTTGACATTGAAACAAATATATTTCAGTAGTAGTCAGTATATTCACCAACAATAACTAGTATAAAAAATACTACATTTTAGTGAAAAGGAGTATAACTATTCCAGAAATGTAAGACATATTTCTAATACAAGTGTGCCATCAAACTCTAAGTTAGAGTATTTTGTTAGAAGTAAAAGAAAAACAAATTAAAGAGATTTTACAAGACTGGATATTAATTGCCCATCTTCAGTATAGATGATCAGTCTGAGATCAATGGCGTTCTGACACCCAAAACCCTCACAAGCAGCCGCTAATAGGTAGCTGAGCTTCAATAACGCAACATGACCATTTCACAAGTGTACAGAACCATCTGCTTCCGGCTCCATAGACTGTGCTGAAAATAACTGATGATGATGACATATCCTAAGGATAGACTATCAATATAAGTCTTGGAAAACCCTTTTAAAATCAGGGGAGAAACCAAGGTAAAAACTGCAACAGTGAATCCAGCACTGGGGTGAAATAAAACACTTATTAAAAGCTCCAGCAGTGAATCCAGCACTGGGGTGAAATAAAACACTTCACTGCATGTACAACTTTATCTTCTCTTAAAAAAAGGTAAACATTAGAGATGAGCGAACACTGTTCGGATCAGCCGTTCCGAACAGCACGCTCCCATAGAAATGAATGGAAGCACCTGGCACGGCAACCGGCCGCTGGCAAAGTGTACGTGCCGGGTGTTTCCATTCATTTCTATGGGAGCGTGCTGTTCGGAACGGCTGATCCGAACAGTGTTCACTCATCTCTAGTAAACAAACATGATAGAAGCGCATCCATCATGTTGTTTACATTAGTGTCAATGGGAACGGACACAGTATCTGTGACTGTTCTCTGCGACAGTTTAAGGTCCATTGCTGTCATCCTATGATGGAAGACAACAGCGGACATAAGTAACGATAGTGTGAACTTCCCCTAAGTGATATAAAGAATGCTAATTAATGTAAATAACACTAGTAAGACTCATTACTAAGCTGAGAATGCTCCCTTGGATGTGTTCTGATAACCACATAGGGCTACGAGGAAGATACGATGGTGTTTTTTCACACCTCTATCTTCAATACATTAACATAGTACATAATGTTCTAACAAGCGACCTACATGTGGCCAATAGGAGTGAAGATTGTGACTGGATGGCTTCCCTGTATAATGTGAACATTTCAGTATTAGGACGTTTGGATACGTTTATTTATGTAGTTCATACAACAAAGTCACACATTTTTTCAGCATTTTTTTCATTTATGTTTTTTCTAACAATTTTGAAGCCACAAATGCTACAAATAGATGTTATTTTATAGTCTGAAATATACAAAACATTTCATAAACAACATTTTGGTATGTGGTATTTTGGTGTTGCAGTTTGCTGTAACATCTTTGCCTGTCCGGGTCTCTGTGTCACCCTTCACTTGAACACTGAGGCGCAGGAGGCATGTTCAGTTATGATTCCTTGCTTTAGGTTCTTGTTGCTCTGTCTAAACACTGCTCTATTCCCTCATCGCTGTAATTGATTTTCCAGCACACCCATCTCTTACACCTATTCTTCCCTCTGCTCCTCCAATAGTTAATCTTAGCCTTACCTGAATGATTGACATCCTATCTGCCAATAAAGCTTGGGGCGGGTCTAGACTTCCTATAAACAGGTCATTAGCCCAAACATATTTTCTGGCTTTGCGATTTTGTATTGTATTACTGACTTCTGACCTTTGGCTTTTCTTGTTACTACTCTTTTGAATTATGATTTGGTACTGCTTTGTCTCTTTGGCTTTGACCTTTGGCTTGCTGACTCCTCTTCTGTGTTGTATTGTCTCGTCCACGTTCTATGTTTACACTTATTTAGAGAAGGGACTGTCGCAAAGTTGCCCCTGTCATTAGGACAGTTGTGGCAAGCAGATAGGGACAGGGGCTGGATCGAGTTTAGGACTCGTCTCTGCCTTTCCCTTCCTCCCAGGTTTCAGCAGCAGTACTGGGGAATTGCTCAACTAGTAATTCCCTTAAACATGCATTGAACATGGCAATTTTTTCTTCTCCATCAGACTTCAAAATCTTGGAAATTTAAAAATTATATATGAAGAGCTCAACGGAAAAATGGCCTAAGTCCAAAAATCAATATTGTGAGAAAAACGAAATTTAAAGTTTTAGCCTAAAGCAAACGGGCATTATTGTGGAATATATCTATCCAATGTAATCAGCTAATGAACACCGTTAATCCTAATCATAAATTGTATTATTTATTAAAAAAATTGCAGCTTCATGTATAAATATTATTTATTTAATATTATTAATTAATTACTACTATTATTAAACGATGAAGAATAATAATTACCTGCCTCCCTTTTCGGCGCTAAATATGTGCAAAAGTCGATTTAGAGCCTTTTAAACAATAAGACAAAGTTTTTACACTAATATAAACAACAGACCGGAAGTCACGATTTCAGTGAAAAAATGACCAACGAGAGTGAAGTAAGTAAGTTTGTATTGGACTTAGGCCATTATTCCATTGAATGTAAATTCTTCTGCATTGAAATATATGGACTTAGGTCATTAATCCTAGGTACCTTGTAAACCCAATGCATAGAACGAGGTACAAAGAAGCTTTCTAGGTAATAATTTGAAATATGACAAAATGTGGACTGAACTGAACAGTACTGATGTGAATTGGCCCGTTTTAGAAAAAGAAAATCAACTACAGAAAGCAGATGTCTTAAATTAAAAAAAAAAAAAAAAATGAGGGGTACGTGCATCCTAAATCCCGGCTGCTCTAGCACTGCATCTATGTATTTGTTGATAAGGCTGCAGTGGTAGTGTCACATCAACAGCATGTAACCACTGGAGCCCATCACTGACCTCAGCACTACTGATGCAGCCCATCACTGACCTCAGCACTACTGCTGCAGCCCATCACTGACCTCAGCACTACTGATGCAGCCCATCACTGACCTCAGCACTACTGCTGCAGCTCATCACTGACCTCAGCACTACTAATGCAGCTCATCACTGACCTCAGCACTACTGCTGCAGCCCATCACTGACCTCAGCACTACTGCTGCAGCCCATCACTGACCTCAGCACTACTAATGCAGCTCATCACTGACCTCAGCACTACTAATGCAGCTCATCACTGACCTCAGCACTACTGATGCAGCCCATCACTGACCTCAGCACTACTGATGCAACCCATCACTGACTTCAGCACTACTGATGCAGCCCATCACTGAGCTCAGCACTACTGCTGCAGCCCATCACTGACCTCAGCACTACTAATGCAGCTCATCACTGACCTCAGCACTACTAATGCAGCTCATCACTGACCTCAGCACTACTAATGCAGCTCATCACTGACCTCAGCACTACTGATGCAGCCCATCACTGACCTCAGCACTACTGATGCAGCCCATCACTGACTTCAGCACTACTGATGCAGCCCATCACTGACCTCAGCACTACTGCTGCAGCTCATCACTGACCTCAGCACTACTGCTGCAGCTCATCACTGACCTCAGCACTACTGCTGCAGCTCATCACTGACCTCAGCACTACTAATGCAGCCCATCACTGACCTCAGCACTACTTTTGCAGCCCATTGGGTGCTATAGACATGACATGTCAATAAATCCTCACTGATGATGGAGAATGAGCGCTGAATTGGTGAACAATTCAGATGGTAAACAGCCCTAGATTTGTTATTTTAGAGCAACCCCTACCTGTGGCTAATTTATTTTCAAACACAGGACATCCCCTTTAAGATGCAGAAACATCTTGGTTGTGATCATACCTCTTTGTAGTACATCTTAGAATCTGTAGGCAACATGTGATTCAGGGAAAGAGTTAAATATTGAGTCTCCGGAAAATTAATGAAAATTGAGGAAGTGATGCTGAAACCTGACAGACTTTTCTGTTTTCTTAATTTTACCTCTTTATTCAGTCGTCATGACAACCCGAGTGCTGAAAGTGTTGCAAAACAGCAGGAATAATTAAACGTAGTGGCGTTACACACTCTAATGGAAGACATACGTAGCAGGTCTTCTAAAACGGGACTAAGAAGTCGCACTGTGTACAGAGGATGTTTCATACAAAGGCTGAGAAGGTAGAACTTCAGCTTTTTGACTATCAATGGTATGTGTCATCTATTTCTTCTATTCACCAAGACAAAATAATCCCTAGCAGTTGAGAACTCAGTGAGCGGTCTACTGGATATTTAGAGCTCCCACCCTGGAAACAGGAGGTTCGGCCGAACGTATTATTTCCACATTGAAAATATTTGAAAATCAATATATTATAGCATTTGGCCAAAGGCTGGTCATATTGTCAGTGGATGCTGATGGCGTGGCTATTGTCACACAGCTTACAAAGACAGAACTGAGAGGGAGGATAAAAGCATATTATACTCATAAACCCAGCCATGCAAGGAGCTTTCAGTGCGGCTATCCTATAGGGTAAGTTCTAGCCATTATAGAGTCTATACACAGATTACTGTAGCCATGGATAACCTATCATGTGGTTTCAGATATTACATCTTATTCAGCAGCTGCTTTACTGTTTCTAGGGAATGTCTTTATATGAAGAGTCTATTTATTCACTGTCAAGAGTATTATTAAAGGAGTATTCTGGAAATTATATGTTATCCTCTATCCACATAATTGCTAAATCGGTGGTCGTCCGACGTGTAGCACAAAGACAGGGATCCCATATTCCCTTTATGAATGCACATGCACACTGACTCCATGCAGGGACTGCTCAAAAGCCAAGCAGTCCCTTGACCTAAAATGAGTGCAGAGGCCATTCATATGAGGGACACGGCTACTATGTCTCCCTCCTGACCCACATCTATGGTCTCTCACCAAGCTAGACAGTACCCAGCTCCAAGCTCTTTAGGGACCCAAAAACTTGTCCGTAGATGAATATCTCTTCTTTCTAGAGGAAATATATTGGTGTAGCTTTAATCCCAGGTCATGTCACTAGACGTCCTGCAGACTGATCTATAGGCAGACTCCATAAGGAGACATAGGACCCCTCCTTTAACAAACTGGTTTCTACTCCGTGAACACACTTAGTGATGGAGAACTCTGGACTTATGTTCGTAAGTCTGAAATCTATAAATTTAGGAAATTCTTGTTTCTTATCTTTTCATGATACACCATGGCCTTTCACATGTTTCCATAAGTATAAATCTAGTAGGCTACTAGTATACTACTTAGTATATAGTATTAGTATTATATACTACTTAGTATATAGTATATAGTATTAGTATATACTAGTTAGTATACTACTACGTACGAAGACTTTTCAATTATACATAAAATACCATAGTAGTTATGATTTTCTCTATATCCTGTATAGGTACAGTATTGCTTTTTCCTTTTTCATCTATGGTATTGGATGGGGCAGCATTGCACAGGCTAATACCAAATTTCCTCTATTTCCCCTATAAAAACCATAGCTGCCACAATGGCTTCTGCTTGGTTTGTCTGTCCTTCCTACACATTCCTGATATTATTACTAATTTGTATTAGACTGACTGTTTTCTGTAGTTTAGCACAAAATGTGTTTCTAAACATTGTTGCCAAAATAAGACTCTAAACTCGCATCAATTCCTTATGTCTGTGTCTTCATCAAGAAATGTTTCAGACTCTGCCACCTGCTGGCTGAGGTAGGGAAGTTATCTTCTCCATAACAGTCACCTTGGACAAGTTGTATCTGGAGTCAGGGTACTGCAGGTCAAGCAGAGTTGTATATGGCTGCTTTGCTATGTAGGAGATGCTTGAAATCTTATATTGTAAAATTTTTTATATTGTAATAAAAAGATAATATCTGGCGAGGAGTTGGTGGGTTTAAGATGTCTGACATGTTTATAGTGTGTGAGGATACACACCCCAGTTCTGAAGCTTCATGCTAAATTACTTAGGTTACTAAAAATCTATATTTACCTAGATCACCAAGGAAGTCATGTGAATTCAGCGCACTGTCAGCTTTCCAGCAGTATATAGAACTGCCTGTGCCCAATCTGATGAAAGGTCCTCTTTAAGGGGCACACCATTGTAACCGATTTCCTAACTTACAATATGAAGATTTTCCTGAAATCTGTTTTACAAGTTGCCATATGAGCTCAAGTGTCTGAGTACTTATTTATTTATCACATATGTCACCTATCATTCCTAAAGACAACCACATTTACAATGCAGATATTCAAAGAGAATCATGTCGAGTACAGAAGTCAAAAAGTTCTTCTTTGATCCACAGATCTGAAGTGCTTCCTCCTGCTTGCCATGGATAAACATCTGAATATCTAAAAATAGGTTAGTGCAAAATATAAGAGAATGCATGAAAATGACTACAATGTGATTTTAGAAAGGACTAATGCATTTACCTCCTTATCCACCATAATGAATGCAGCCTCCAAGGTAAAGACAAGTCAACCCAAAGCTAAGGCCCCACATTGCAGAAACGCGTTGATTTTTTTGTTGAAGATTTTGCTGCGTTTTTTTGAGCAAAAGTCAGGAGTGTCTTGAAAAGGAATAGAAAATATAAAGGAAGTTCTTAGACGTTTAAACTTTTGTTAAATTCACTCCTGATTTTGGCCCCAAAAACCCAGCAAAATCTGCAACAGAAAATGTTGTGTTTCCGCAATGTGGGGAGTTAGTCACCATATTAAATATGGTGCAAAGCATATGCATCAGTTTTTGGCACAAAAGCTTCTACACCACTTAAATGTTATTGTAGGGGGTGGTCAGTGACCTAGTGCACATACCTTTTTGTGTGAAAGTGCAATGTTGCTGCTGAGAAAATCATGTATTAATCCATATTCACATGATCTTCTCAGAGCACCTATGTCATGGCCATGTCTGCTACAGGACGCGTTTTGTGCCTGTAGGCATCAGCCAACACTGACTCAGCCGCGATTCCCTGGAGCTCCCAGGGGTTCACTATGTGTGTTCTTGGCCTTGGGGTGGTTGTACGCTCCAGGAGATTTTATTGAGCTTTCATGATATATTTTTCCACAAAAAACTCTGTGGTCAGATGTTACAGGTAGACGCTCATTAGGAAAATCTGAAAAGCCTTACATATACTGCATTTCTTTCATGGCTTGTTTTAACATTTCTTGACAATTTTTTTCCATAACGCAGCATGCTCTAGGTACGGAATTTTTCTATTTTTTTTATGAGAAAAAAACACCTACAAAGAAAAATGCCTAAAAAAAAAAGCAGCTTTTTCGCAATGAGGAGCCTTAGTCTGTAAATTTACTATTTCACTTTTATTTTTGCTGAAATTTTTTTTTTATAGGAAAAAAAAAATATTCATATGAATACACCCATAATTGTATTGTAATTGCCACTCCCATTGGAATATACATATGGGTCATTTTCCTCACTGGGGTTAGCAAAAATACATGGAATATATGAATACACTTTTTATTGGATCTCTACGACAAGAACTGGTAGAAATTAAAGGCAGAGGTAGAAATGGACACAGCAGGTGGTAATAGACCGGTAAGCTTATAGTATCGTAGATGGAGGAAGAGCTTGTCTAAGAATAACTAAAGGATTCCCAGTGTTACTGGTTATATGAAACTGGAGAAAGCCATACTGGTATTCTGATTCTGGGGATATCGCTCCTTAAGGAGAGAACATCTTCTCAGGTGTATGGAGTCTTACAAAAGCCTTTTTTTGCTCCACTGGGGGGGATTATGGGAAAAATAAGTAAAGCTTGCAGCAAGCAGAGGCATCGTTTTCCTATTTACATATTGGAAAACAGATTTTCATATTTTTTGGTATTCTGATGTCATAGAAACATGAGACAATAACACTGGTAAAACTTGTAATCTCAGACCCCTACTGGTTTTTGCAATGACAGTGTAAAGAGGCTGGAATCCTGATGTGGACAGTGTTCCCATCTTTAATGTCCTTTATGAGTGTTGCATTGGGTTATGGTTGAGCCTTCACTTTATTATGTTGCTTATGATATGTTACTGTTATACATATGTACAATATATAACCATAACTGATGTACAGCCATATGTTAGGTATATTGTGGCGGTGAAATGCACAAGGTGTATGCATTCCCTACTGAGCAAGCAGTCAATTGTATTTTGTGGGGAATGAAGATGTCATGGACTGTGAACACTAGGGTTTGTACAAATCCTGGCAGCATAAAGATGGCACTGTAATACCACCTGCTGATTTGCTACTGAGAGTAAGGGGTACAGTATGAGAGATTGTATCTAACAGATGACTGATTTTGCTCTTTTGCTACTGGCAACTGCTGCAATATGTTCTGCTCTACTAAGCTGTGTGCCGCTGCAAAGACGTATAACCATTAAGTTATACGCGCCCTTATCTGTAACTGCAAAGTTGATTGCCTCTTATTAGACTCTTGCATGTACTAACCCTGTTGCCTCCAGCTTTTTGCCTCAAAATTAGTAAAATATACTGTTTAACGTATACACCATGTTGCTGCACAAAATGGTCAATGATTCTGTCCTAGTCAGGGTTAGTAATACTGGTACAGACGCGTCCACTTACATCCAGATTCTATAGAGAGATATACTTTTCGTATCTCTCCTTCACACATAAAAAATCTAAGCACACTGCCTTTCATATAAATGATTGCTTGCTAAAAAATATTGTGTCAGATCTCTGCATTGCAAAGTTTGAAATGATTGGCATGCTGCATCTTCGAAACCTGTAGCATAAGTAGGCCACGTGCAGGGGTGTAATTACTGGGGTAGCAGCAGCAGCGGCTGCCTCAGGGCCCGGGACATTAGGGCTTGCATCCTTATGTGTCACAACACAAGCCTGGCTCAAATGGCTTCTGTGACATCACCAAGTAGGCCCGAAGCCTGCCGGAGCCCAGGAGAGGTAAGTAACAGCGTTTTTTATGTTGTCTCACCTTCCCTGGGCCTCCAATCATTATACTCGGGGGTCTGTGGGGGTGTTTGTGTGGTTCTCAGGCTTGTGTCGCTCTTGCTCACAGCTGCCTCCGAAGAAGGGGAAGCGCAGGCGGCCGTAAGCAGGAGTCAGGATCGGTAAGTAAATAAGGCCCATTACCAGTCAAATGTTCGCCTTGGGGCCCCACCATTCCTAGTTGGCCACTGGCCACGTGGAAATTAAGACAAAAAAAATCCCCAATAGACTATAAGCAGAGAATAGGATAAAATAAGAAAATGACGTACCAGAACTGTCCCCTGCAACTCCAGTGCTGCCTATCTGGTGGTCCCATGGGTCTTAGCTAATAGCCCTTCAGTGACCACATGCTGACCATGGACACGTAACTGCTGGCCTCAGCAGCAATGGTAACATGGTTGGAAAGTGATTATTGAAGCCAGTGGTTTCCTGCAGCCACAATGTGAGCATAGTTATGTCATCACTGCAGAACTGTTGCTATTGAAGCCACGAGGATTGAACCTAACTTTTTGGAAAGGGGGTTTTCCAGGCATAATAATTTATGACCTATTCTTAGCCTATATTCACATGATCATGGTACAAAACAGCTGTGAAAACTGGACATTTTTCATGGCTGTTTTGCACTCATTATCACAGATCTCTCATTCATACTATGTATTGAGGGATCCATGAAAATGGGTAAAAATAGGACATGATTTATTTTTTGACAATCCTTTAAAATTGTGTAAATCCTTACAAGTAAGTATTACAAATAACAAATTACATACATTGAATTTAATGCAGCCATGTGAAGATTGTTAAATAAATGTCCAATACGGCCAATGTGCACTGTCATGTGAATATAGCTTTAGGATAGCTCTATCACCTGAAGATTGGTACTGATCCAACACCCGGTATCCCCACCTATCATCTTTCTGAAGAAGCCACAGCATTCTGGTGAGCAAAGTGACTACTTACCAAGCACAGGACCATATATTGGTACAGCAGCCGCTCATGGTATTGCAGCCTAGCCTATGTGATTGAAAGGGACTGAGCTTGGAATAGGCCAAGTGACCAATGAACATGACACCACATAGCCTGTGAAGCACAAGCGCTGCTTAGGAAGTATCGCCAACAGATCGTGGTTCCAGGTATCGGACTCCTGTTGATCTACAATTGATGACCTATCCTAAGGACAAGTCATTTAATAAGTCCCAGAAGACGCCTTCAAGTATTGTAGCCTATGGAAAGCACAGAGTAAGTGAACCTATACATTGTGCTGATTGTACTTGGCATGAATTATAGCAGCATTTATATAGGTAAAATAAGTGATCCATTATAAGTGTTTATACCAGTGCGGAGCTCCTGTTAGGAACAGATTGTACCGTACATTATAGACTGCAGTGTTCACAAAAAAGAACATAATATATAGAAGTAAAAATGAACCCTGATTTACGTCATGATATTGAAAGACTATTCACAATGTGACATGTTTAAAAGCATTTTGATGATAGGTTCTTTGAGTACTTTTCTAAAAAGAAAAAAGCAAATAGAGCACTCATTCCCAATGCCAGCAGGTGCCCGGATACAGCCCTTTAGAAGCTGGAGTGGTCAGACTCTATGAGGCTTTTCTAAGCAATGACTAACTAGTCAGGAACTCTATAGATAATCTGTACATGTACTTTATACATATTAGAAATGGCAAGAATTGCAGATACAAAGAGCAAAATGGTGGCTGTAATACATATACCCAATATTCTCTGCCACTGATTCTCCATCTAGATGGATACAACAGGACTACATGTAACTAGTATACACCTGCTCAATAGTAACAAAACTCTTGTGTATCTACCAGTCTGGTCATTCCTATATTCCTGCAGGCCCCAGATAAGTGTGTCACTGGTTCTCAAGAAAAATCCAGTATACCCAATAATACGGTAATCCAGAAATGGTGGTTTCCAAAAGTAGTGGAATGAAACTGTGGTGTGTAGAGATGAGACTCTCTACAATAGTATACAGCAGAGATACACTCTACTGGTGCTTGGACACTCCAACTTGTGGATTATTTTATTTCCTCAGCTGAGACCCTACAAGAATATAGGACAGATTGAATAGATAGATATTTAGCATTTTCCAGTTGTATCTGGAGATGAATGGGGGTAACTGGAGTAGATTATTCTCAGTATTGAGTAGGTGTATAGACGTATGTACTGTATGTAGTATGGCAGCTCAGCCACAGTCACTGGAACGCATCTGATCTTTAGACATGCCATGTGACCAATCAACCGATGTCACATGGTCAAGGAACTGGAAGCGGCAAACACTTTAAACAGCTGATCAGCAGAGGTCCTGCGTGTTGGACCCCTGCTGATCTTCATTTGATGACCTATACCTAAGGATAGGTCACCAGTTCCTAAAGCCTAAAAAATAGGCTAATTAACTATCTATCCAAACAATATGAGGTAAAAGTGCTTTGTAAGTACAATGGTCTAGCCAGCTTAGTAAAATAAGGTTTTGTAAATCACAAGGTTTCCTCTGTGGACTTTCTGCTTCCATTATACCTATAGGGAAACCACCAGAGTTTCCATAGGTATAATTGACATGCTGCCATTACAAAACTGCAATGGTTTTGGAAATTGCAGCGTATCCCCTGCATGTATTTTCCTGCAATGTGTGGATGGGATTCACTTTGCAGGGGATGTAAAATGTGCTCTTTTTTCTGTATTGTTTCCGCCACGGCCAAACCTTGGCATTTACACCATGTGGGACCCCGGCCTTAGAATAACCTAACTGTGACCAAAGGAGCAATGCCAAGGTTAAGTAGAGGCCCTATACATCTCTATGGTAGCACTTTAACATCTCAGAACATTGAGAATGCTTAGAACGCTGGTTAGACAGGCAGATACATTTGCTGAAATGAAAATGGTACCTTTACATGTCCATATATAAACCTTAATTCATCATCTGTGGTCCAGGTAAGCAGAGGTTAACAACTAGCCAGGATTTAATGAAATTTCTCCAGTTGCTGCAGCTTAGAGCAATAACATCAGCAGGAGGCCGAGCGCATGACTGACAGCAGCGAGCAGGCGGCAATCTGTACAATCTGTAGCCCTCTGATTGTAGACCTGATCCGTACATTGCTTATTACACGCTACCTACATGACTGTGAATTAGGCGCCATATAATGTTTATGTACGGATATATTGTTGCCCACAAAAAAACTACAACGTAAGTAAATGGAAGGATATATTATTTCAGTACAGTGAAGGGGACGCAAAAGATAAAACAGTGATTCCCCGTCATAAAACAGCAGAGGAACCCTTGAGAAATATTTCCAGTAGGATCGGGATCTGGAAAGATCGGATCCCGATCGGCGATCGACCAAATTTCACGATCGCGATCAGGATTGGCTGGAAAATGATCGAAAATCGGATTTTAAAAACGATCCTGAAATCTCAAGATCGGCTCTAATCGGCCCTAATTTCTAGTCCTAAGGAACCCCTAATACCTGGCAAGCTTTATTACTCCCTGGATAACCCCTTTAAATTGACAGAAGCCAGGCCACATTGTTGACATAGCGTACCATTAATAGTGTATCCATAGAGCTCTATATTAATGTCTTGGTTACTACATCTGAAGGTCTTTCCTGTGGTTCATACATACCAATTTCCTGGATAAGTAATCTGTCAGATAGACAGGGTGTATCTGTAGGGGGTGCAGAGGTAGAAGACCTGCTGCCTGTGGAGTCCATATAAGAAAACACCATTGTTATGTCCTGGCTCAAAGAATCTCGGTCTAGGCAGGTGTAAAGCGTTCTGCAATTCTTGTACAATGATATAAGTTGGCTCAGACATGTATGCTGCTATGGAAAGTATCTTTGGGCAGGGTGAAATCATTTTGGGTGGGGGGCTAACTCCGTTACTGTACATACATAATAAGATTGAGCACACATATTAACTCATTGCACGACATATACAGTACAACAGAGGACACTGAAATTTGTAAGGAGTAATACCCTAGGGGGTTGCAGTTGGGAAGTTACTTGAGACTAAGGCTTCATCTGCACAGTTTGCAGATCAGTGAAAACAGCACGGTTAACACTCGGATTGGTATCTGGATGTCATCCATGGTGTTCACTGACCCAACCAGGAATAGGACCTGCTCCAGCATTTGTGGCTGCTTCAACCTTCCTGTATTCCTCTCCCCCCTCTCTTCCCTCTGGCTGAACGGGACACACAACACTTTGCAGATCAGATAATATGCAGATGCTTGTTCAGAATGGACTCAGTGTTATCTGTGTGTTTACATAGAGAGATAACATACTCTGTTATAAAGATAACTTTATCAGCAAACTGCAATTAGCTGAACTGATTGTCCTGCCAGCAATAGCAGTGAGTAAGTGACATCACTTGTCCTATAGGTCCGTGGTTATAGCAACGTTGTGTAAACAATGGGAGGAATACATTCACATACCAGGCAAACAAAGCAGCATTTCAAAAGCAATATATTTAGGAAAAGGCTTCAATTTACATATGCTACCAGAATAGATAGTATCCTTGAGATGGGAATACTCCTTTAAGTAACGGTTAAGCATAAGTCACTTAGTGACTGCGTAAAACACCCACCTGACTACTGACAGCCTTTCTTGTCTGAGTTTGCATAAAACTAGCTGTCAATCACTAGATAGGACCGCCCAGTGGACTCCTAAGCATAGACCTTTCAAGGATTTAAATAAATAAAGTACATTTTATACCGGATGTGTTCTAACAAAACTATATTTATAACTTCTCTAGCTAATCCTGCTCTATACCATACTGCTGCATAGAGGACTGCAAGTATATTTCAGGTTCTCCTAAAGCCCTGAAACATTTGAAAGGAATTTATTTATTAATTAATTCAAGTAAAATATAATCCTTTTTTTCTGGTCTTATTTTTTGATCATAAGTTTTGTTAATTTATTTTCTATACATAGTTATAAGGCTACCATCTTGCCTGAGCTTTTCCTCTGCTCTGTTAATAGCATGTAGTGATATGCTATACAGGATAGGCATAGTTATCTTCCACTGTAATCCTGTTTGATATGCAAATAAGGTGACTGCTGAAAAGAAAACTCCTACAGAATTGGCATGTGTCAGGCTATTGTTAGGCTTAGTAGCCAGAGTTGAAATTGCATTATATAGCACTTTTTCTAAAATAGAAAGTGAATTGAAAAATTAAAATTAAAAAACAAAAACTTGGTTTAAAAAAATTGCCTTTTGCTGATGACACTGTCCTTTTAAGCTTTAGCACCACCTTGTGTGCTACTGTAACCATGATGTGTTTCAACTTTTTTAGTCCAGGGTTACACATGGCCTACACACAACAGAAACGCCACGTAAAAAAAGTGAAGTTTTACAGTCAATGCAAGGTTTGAGCGAATCCCATCCACAACTTGTGGGAAAATATCAGCACCAGACATGCAGCGATTTTCAAAACCATTGCGATTTTGGAAATCGCAGCACGAAAGTTATACTTATAGAATGCCGGTGGTTTCCCTATAGGTATAATGAGAAATTTCTGAGAAAATCGCTGCAGGAAAAACTGTGATGTGTTGCCACTGCGGTTTTTCCTGCAGCGCTTTTTTGCTGTGGCCCGCTATGTGGGGCTTTAGCCTTAAAGTGACAGTAACCACTAAGATTCTATACAAATGTGTTTGCCGTTGTGTTCAGTAACACTGAACTGTTCACAGTTAATCTGGTCTGCGATTGTCTGTACAGGGGAACTACACGTGTATCATTACCCTACCACACGATGGAGTATGAAGTACAGTCGCTGGATGGGTAATAACATTAATTACAAGGAAAACTTTTAATTCAAAGGATTTCCAACTTCCCAATGCTAGAGAATGGGGGAAAGCCATCCAGAAGATGTAACTAATAACCTATGACGAATCTAGCAGGTAATTAAAAAGCTTTCCAGAGATAAGCGGATAATAAGGGAATGCAATGATTCATTTACAGTGTTTCAGAGAAAGTCACCCTGCAGATTTTGGGCCGAGATCTGCCGGGCAACATCCAGTGATTAACATGAGCTCATTATAGCTGGGTGACTATAGCCTCAGCTCATGAGAATCTCTATAAATATGTTTTGCATAATTATATTTTAATTCTGCCGCAGAGAGAATGATAAAGCCCATCTACCCTAAGTGGTGGTTCTATTGCTGTAAATCTGTGACCCAATGCTAGCGGGTTCAACTCCTCAACAAAGGTCTGATCAGTCTTTCATGTTTCTGAAGGAGATGAATGAGGCTTGGGATAAATGGACATTAATTACTATAATGATGGATAATTCCTGTCTGTGAAGAGCTTTCATTTTGCTTTCTTCTTAACCCTATTGTTAATAGGGAATATTGAACAAATGAATAAATAAATTGTCTTTGTGTTAGCATCCTGTACGAGCGCCATGTTTTATGTCACATGCTTCTCTGCTCGTTTACTGTGCGACTGTATTGTGTCTGAAATTAGAGATGGCATGAAAGCAGATTGACAAAGTGTTAAGTGGTTAATGTTTCTGTTTGTCATATTCAGTAAAGACACAAATACCATGATGGAAAGTCGGATTATGCTGGATCTCAACAGTGGCCTCTAGTGGTAGCACTAAGTAAAACCTTAAAGGGATTGTCCAAAATTAGAAACAATTGTGGCGCAGGCAGGGGATGGTATAAAATAACAAACAAATTCTGCATCACTCCAGTGCCGTCATTCTGGTCTTCCCTGCAAAGCCTTACAGGGAATGTCACATTGCCAGCACATGTCCACTGCGGCCAATTACTGTCGTCAACTGCGTACCAAGAAACTTAAGGGGTAAGTAATATTTATTTTATTCATGTATATCTAATATTATACAGATTTAACAAGTGTCAAAAGGGTTATCCAGGGAGTAACAAAATGTATTAATGCATTCTCTGCATTGGTTAAACGTTATGGCTAATATACACCCTTCTATCCCTCCAAGCCCCATTCATTACTATTGCGGAGGACTGCTGGGAAGGCTGGCGCTCTGGTTCCTGAGTCTTTCCTGTAGCCGCTCCGGCTCTGTGATGTCCTCGACTCCACACAGACTCAGGCTACAGTTCCATTCAGTAGAATGGAGTCGGTCATGAGACCCAGGGTTGTGGCGGCTGCAGGACAGGAACCAGGTTTCTGGCCTCCCCTGCAACCCTCCACAAAAGTAATACATGGGTCTCCGAAGGACCAGGATGTACAAAGAATGCACTGGTAACCTTTATTACTCCCTGGATAACCCCTTTAAATCGACAGACGCGATGCTACACTGTTGCCGTAGTGTGCTGTTAATAATGTAGCCATAGAGCGCTATGTTAACCTTTAAGTACTATCATGTTGTCTATCATAATGATATGTGTATGGTAGTGGTGTATGATAGACATCATGATAGTACTTAAAGGGGTTGTCCCATCACAAGGATCCTATCTATAATGCTTGTTAATGTGAATGTAAGACTTTTCCTAAATACATTGCTACAGCAAAACTGCTTTGTTTGTCCACTATCTTACTTTATTCATTTCTCTGTTGACACATCCCTTGACTCATCTGGTCATAAGTCAAGTGATGTATCTGCTGCTCTCAGGGGGGAGGGAGTAGGGGCTAAGTACACGGGAGCGAGCCTGGGGGGGGGGGTAGTTTACACTTTGGGGGGGGGGGGGGGCGCCAATACAGACCCGTGATCCGCTGTAATAGAGAGGCGGATGCCGGGGAGTGTAGATGCCGGCACAGGTGCCTGCAACATCGCTACGTTCCTGCCCTGCATGAAGCCAGCAGCGACAGGAGCGATGCTGCTATTCCGGAGGGGAGGCGGAGGAGCGGAGCCGGCATCCGCCTCTCTATTACAGTGGATGCTGGGTCTGTATTGCATTGTGAAGGCTGTACGTTCGATGCCTAGCTGCATCAGGAGCGCACACGCACAGCCAGCAACATAGAAGCGACGACTTCTCGCCGCTGGCTTTGCATATGTAACCCCGCCCACCAATGATGCAACAAAGCTGGAAGAAAGAAGAATTTACAGCAGCGAAGACTGGCGAGTATGCGACGTAGGAATACCCCTTTAAGGGTTAATGGCTCTGTCAGCTTCATGGTTACCACATCTGTAGGTCTTTCCTTTGGTTCATATATACCATTTTTCTGGGGTAAATAAGTACCCAGTCACATAAACAGAAGGTGCAGAGGTAGAAGACCTGTTACCTGTGAGGTCCACTGTGACATATAAGAAAACACCATTGCTATAAGTAGCATATAGTAGGTTCTGGGCCTTGTTGTAAATTTTATATTGGGAACCAGAAGCTTCCAGCTATGGCTGTTATTGCACCTGTTTAGCCATGTCCATGTCCCATTTTTCTAAAGACGCTTGAACTCAAGGGAGTATAATAAAGTAAAATCTGATCTACAAACTTATTTCCAAATGACCTTGTATTACATCCATCCTTGTACGCTCGGCTTTCACTTTATGTAAAGATCACAGCACAGTTATAAGAGCTCTATTGATTGTCAAACACAAAGAAGCATAGGGAGAGATATAAAAGAAATGTGTGGGATCTCACAAATTATGTCATACGCTTCAAAGAACTATGGGTAAAGTGCACAGATTTGGCTACAAACCCCCATCATCCACTCCTTGTATACCCTCCCATTAAAGGAAAATGACCTCTACAGCTCTAATGTATAAAAAAAAACATTGGTACTGACGTCATAGGGGTTTTTTCCTTCCTCTATCAACACCTTGAACTTAATTGGATCTGTGTCTTTATAACCCTATTAACTATGTAACCATTTCACAGCTATAGGGCACCTATCAACACAAATAGGATTGGTCCTATCACAACTAAACTGTGCAAACATATGCTTCCGTTTTCAGATGTAGTACGCACCTTCCTGACGCAGTTACTGACATGTATAAATCCAGTCATAGACTGTCACAGACTTATTTTTTGAAACTCTGATGCTGACAACCCTTTATGAAGCTTGATACCTCTCCTCTATAGCCTTGGCATGCTCACCATGCCCTGTAAGAAGATCCATGGGATGAACTGATACACCGAGAAACTAAAAACTCCCACTCTTGAGCAATGATAAAATAAGATCTCTGTGGGAGTTTAGTGCTGAAGCCCTTCATTATTACAGATAAATGCAACCCTATATAATTCCTTCCTGCACATATTGTGCTAACAGCTTCTGTACTGCTTCTCAGTCTGTTTCAGAGCATTTCTGGGCAAAGTATTGATACAGAGATGTAAATGGGATCCTTGTATAAATACAGCAATAACGGATTTAGTCATGAGAAATGATCCTTGGCGATGAATCGCTTCTAGTACAGTATGGGACATTTTTCCTCCAGATTTCCACATAGACTCCTATGTGAGAAAAGCAAAGCGAGAGCAACAATAGCTCTATTATAAAAATGGCACCTAGGGGTATAATCATTTAGTCCTGAGGGCCAGTTCCGAGGTTCCAGATTGCACTAACATTTTAATAAAGAAGACATGGACCGCATATCCCAATATTATACACTGATCTTAATAAAATCCACAAATATGAGGTTTGTACATTTTGATCAAGGTGTATAAGCCCATTAGCCACTCCATGGCGATCTCTGTAGATGTGACTACCACTACCGCAGCACAGCGCCCACAGGGGGAGATATCCAACAGCACCCCTGCAGCCAGGCTAAGCCCCCAGGCTCTGAGCCACCCCACAAGCACAGCAAGACACTAATCACAGCCACCATGCAGCACCCTACTATGGAATATCTTGGGCCCACCATATGGATACTTTATGCAGATGGATATATTTGTCCTTTAACTGCATTGTAAACTCTTCTAGTCCATATGGGCCTTGCTGTGGCTTGTGGATCATTATCATGTCAACGCTTAGACCCATCAGAGGGTCCTTGGTCCGGATGATGAGCCACTCCAACCCCTCAGAGAAAGACCAAAACCATTAATTATACTTCAAACTCATGCAACATAAATGTACATTCAACATCTAAATATGGTTCATCATACCACCTCACTAAACTTATGCACCACTGGTCCATAAGGTGGCCATACACATCAGCCAAATGTGCATCATTGGCAGGACCGGACAATCATCTAATGTGTATGGAGACCATGAGCATTAAAGGCAAAAGTCAGGAGAAGAAAGTGTTTGGCAATTGCTGACCACATTGAGGACACACGGCTGCTCAACCAAGCCAAGCGTTCCTATGTATTAAGCTGTCCAGCCAATAGATATCTTATGCATATGACAAGTCTGTTCTTTGACTAAAATACAGATAACCCCAACACCAGTTTTCAAATACCTCAAAGGTGTAGATATTTTAATACATATAAGACTTGACTGACTATACAGGAGCAAATGATGAAGACCATGTGACTATTTTAATTCTCCAACAAAAAGACATTGTAGGACTTCTAGGAAATCAACTCCTGTTGTACGTAACTATGCTGAAGGTAAGCCAAGGTATAGTGAGCACATTCATTGTTAACAGTACAGTACATGTGGATCAGCAGATGTCCTTGGTAACCAATGGAACCATTCGGTATTGGTATACATAAAACACATGAAGCTAGAGAATACTGAGTGCATGATATTCATGTTATTTAAGGTTAGAACATATTTTACATCAAAATACAGAATACAGAATATCTAAATAGTTACACAAGATTGTACCCCAGAGGATCACATTTACTACCATTATAAGGCTCTTCTACAGGGCTTCCTATGTAGACCTGGCCCACACTACAATAATCAAGACTAGATTCAGTCAGTGGAGTTTTTGCATTCCTGCTCATCCTTTTGTCCTGAATGAGTAAAAATTATATTATCAAAAATGACATTAAGATGCAATGTAAAAGCACCAACCCTATAGGAAGATCTGGTCTCCCCAAAATACACGGCATCCCCCCCGTTTCCAATATAGGGATACTTAAAATAGAAAAAGAGCCCAGTCCTTGGAAAAGACCCCTTTGCGGGTGGTCTGTTACTGTTTCCATTAAAGGGATATTTCCATCAACTTTCAAGATGCTGGTGGACTGGTTCTCTTCAGATAGATAGATAGACAGACAGACAGATAACGGCAGCACTCCAGCTCCTATTGGAACTGAAACGTTGCCCTTGAATAGTCACTCGTTATTTGACCTGCCGGAGCACTTTTTTTTGCTCTTCTATATTTCTTGTAGGTAGCCGCCTTCTTTCAGATTTTGCACCCACGCCTTGTATTTTCTTTGCTGCTTTGATCTTTCTGTTCTTATATATATATATATATATATATATATATATATATATATATATATATATATAGTGTGACTTGAAATTCCTTTATCATCCTTGCCATCATGTATATGGAATTACAGTAAAGAGAAAAGGTTGCGAAATACAGTTGTACAAAATGTTCATTATAGATATACATAATCATTATCTCTGGTTGATAGAAACGTTAACATTTGCCTCTAGTAAAGGGGTTATTATAATTAGCAAGTTCTTATTGTGTGAATCCTAGTTCAGACCTACAGAGCAGCTGCAGTTTTAGGTACTGAATAATTCTGGACATCAGTTGGCAGGCTTAGTACAGGCACCCTGTCTTCTCGTTTCCTGAAAGCTAGTGAGCCAGAACAGGGAATCATTTCCATAGCAATTCGCCCACACACAGTCAGATTGAAAACATCATTTTGTGTAAGTTAGGATTGTCTTTAAAAGCCAAAAAGCATATCGTTGAGAAAAGACATGCGGGAAAAATGTCACAAATATGTGTTTCTGGATAGATAAATATGATGTAGAAAGATGAATGGATAGATAGATAGATAGATAGATAGATAGATAGATAGATAGATAGATAGATAGATACTGTAGATAGATAGATGTAGATATAAAATAAATATATATTATAGATTAGATATATAGAAAGATAGACTGATAGATATGGTGTAGATAGATAGATAGATAGATAGATAGATAGATAGATAGATAGATAGATACTGTAGATAGATAGATGTAGATATAAAATAAATATATATTATAGATTAGATATATAGAAAGATAGACTGATAGATATGGTGTAGATAGATAGATAGATAGATAGATAGATAGATAGATAGATAGATAGATAGATAGATATTGATAAATCTGTCCCAGTGACTTCATGGGAAGAATATGCAAATCTGTCTTCCATGATGTAATTAGGAAGTCAGCTGCTGCCTCAGTGTTGCAAACCAATAGAGGGCGCTCACTGGAATGTGCAAGCCTGTCTTCCCTGATGTAGTTAGGAAGACAGAATTTCAGCGAAATAACCCAATAAAGGTTTTGCATATGGCACATGCTTGGAAGGTCGAGCATGATGCTAAAGGGAGCAGAGTTATGCCTCTGTTGACGAAACATAAAAATGGAATGTATGCCGTGGTTATAAATCCAATCTTTGATCTTATTGGGTTATGATACATGTTCCATATGGTTTCCTACCCCACATTTGCCCACACATGTTATTATTTCGTCTGCAGGTCTTGCTCGTTCCTAGTTTGCCAAAGCAGGTATCCTACCTGGTCCCATAAATTGGCAATAATCTGATAACAGTGCAGGCCAAGGAAATGTTGCAATATGGCAGAGACACTCATGGGAAACACTTGCTGTGTATATTATCCTGCCAAAAAATTTCAGCCAGAAGCCCTCCAATGAGAGGCACAACTGGTGGCCACAGGTGCTGTTAGAGTCCCTCTTATCACTACAAGGGGTGACCAACTATCGTATGCAAAGGTACTGTATATCATCATACCAGCAGATGGGGTAGTATGTCGTGCCACACAAAAGGCATCATTGAAGTATTAACTGGGCCTTCATACTCAACCCAGACTGTGATCAGATCCCAAACAGAATCTGGATTTGTCACTAAAGAGGATACAGTTCCAGCTCAAGCAGTCCGAATTTCTCATTCATGACACCATTGCGAACAAAGACATTGGTGGTTTGTCAATGATGGGATATGTAATGGATGCCATGATATCAAATTTCACTCTGCTTAGCAACTGGAAATGGTTCGGGCAGAAACAGGGGTGTGTACTGAAGACATCTGTATCTGAATGGTGAACTGCTTGTGCTTGTTGGCAGATCAAATTATCCTTTCTACTGGTGGTCTGTCTGGGCCATGTGTGCATTCCCTCATGTAACCATTGCTCGCAACACCTCCTAACAGCTTGGCCAGAAAGAGCTTGACAGTAAGCATTACATTGTAACCACCATCATGCTTCCTGAAGTCCAATCATTTGCCCCTAAGTCTAGCAGTCAACAAGCTCTCATCAAGAAGTACACTACCCAAAAGTATTCTCTGAGAGCCTTTTTATAGGGTAGAAGCACTTGCTCTTGTGACAAGTCTCAGAGTGTAATCGCTTACACATTAGCCTGAGACATAACACTTATATATGCATTTTTGATTTATTTTTTATGTCAATGAGTATGCTGCCATCAAACGCATCAGATGTTCAACTATGCTCGTGTTCTACCAATGGTGATGCAATCTCCATGTTTTATATATTTTTAAAGTAAAGGTTAAGTTTTAATACTTATGATCTGCTGGAAAAAAAATCTTTTTTTGGATATATCAAGTCAAGATGGCAAACCTACTGTAACATTATTTATAGCCTATGATAAAGTGACATTATCTAAAAACTAACATCATCATTTAGTGAATATTTTCATTTCATGAGTAGATGAAAACATCATGATTTATGGTTATTACTGTTATAAAACACAGAAATTGAAGATGATGCTAAGTATCACGGTTGTTCAGACTGTTAGCTTTTAGTTTTTAATGGAATCCGTGGTCAACCACAGGTCTTTGTTTACAACATTACAATGACAACATTACAATGTAGAATGGCATAGTCGAAAAAACGGATATCCCAACAGCACTCATATCCAGTATAAATAATTTTTCACATAGTGAATCGTATATACAGTCCTATGAAAAAGTTTGGGCACCCCTATTAATCTTAATCATTTTTAGTTCTAAATATTTTGGTGTTTGCAACAGCCATTTCAGTTTGATATATCTAATAACTGATGGACACAGTAATATTTCAGGATTGAAATGAGGTTTATTGTACTAACAGAAAATGTGCACTATGCAATAAACCAAAATTTGACCAGTGCAAAAGTATGGGCACCTCAACAGAAAAGTGACATTAATATTTAGTAGATCTTCCTTTTGCAAAGATAACAGCCTCTAGTCGCTTCCTGTAGCTTTTAATCAGTTCCTGGATCCTGGATGAAGGTATTTTGGACCATTCCTCTTTACAAAACAATTCAAGTTCAGTTAAGTTTGATGGTCGCCGAGCATGGACAGCCTGCTTCAAATCATCCCACAGATGTTCAATGATATTCAGGTCTGGGGACTGGGATGGCCATTCCAGAACATTGTAATTGTTCCTCTGCATGAATGCCTGAGTCGATTTAGAGCGTTGTTTTGAATTATTGTCTTGCTGACATATCCATCTCCGGCGTAACTTCAACTTCGTCACTGATTCTTGAACATTATTCTCAAGAATCTGCTGATACTGAGTGGAATCCATGTGACCCTCAACTTTAACAAGATTCCCGGTGCCGGCATTGGCCACACAGCCCCAAAGCATGATGGAACCTCCACCAAATATTACAGTGGGTAGCAAGTGTTTTTTGCTGTTTTTTTGGACTCCATGCATAACGCCTTTTTGTATGACCAAACAACTCAATCTTTCATCAGTCCACAGGACCTTCTTCCAAAATGAAGCTGGCTTGTCCAAATGTGCTTTTGCTTACCTCAGGCGACTCTGTTTGTGCATGCTTGCAGAAACGGCTTCTTTCTCATCACTCAACCATACAGCTTCTCCTTGTGCAAAGTGTGCTGTATTGTTGACCGATGCACAGTGACACCATCTGCAGCAAGATGATGCTGCAGCTCTTTGGAGGTGGTCTGTGGATTGTCCTTCACTGTTCTCACCATTCTCCTTCTCTGCCTTTCTGATATTTTTCTTGGCCTGCCACTTCTGGGCTTAACAAGAACTGTCCCTGTGGTCTTCCATTTCCTTACTATGTTCCTCACAGTGGAAACTGACAGGTTAAATCTCTGAGACAACTTTTTGTATCCTTCCCCTGAACAACTATGTTGAACAATCTTTGTTTTCAGATCATTTGAGAGTTGTTTTGAGTAGCCCATGATGCCACTCTTCAGAGGAGATTCAAATAGGAGATCAACTTGCAATTGGCCACCTTAAATACCTTTTCTCATGATTGGATAGATCTGGCTATGAAGTTCAAAGCTCATTGAGGTTACAAAAACAATTTTGTGCTTCAGTAAGTCAGTAAAAAGTAGTTAGGAGTATTCAAATCAATAAAATGATAAGGGTGCCCATACTTTTGCACTGGTCAAATTTTGGTTTATTGCATAGTGCACATTTTCTGTTAGTACAATAAACCTCATTTCAATCCTGAAATATTACTGTGTCCATCAGTTTTTAGATATATCAAACTGAAATGGCTGCTGCAAACACCAAAATATTTAGAACTAAAAATGATTAAGATTAATAGGGGTGCCCAAACTTTTTCATAGGACTGTATATATATATATATATATATATATATATATATATATATGGAAACAAGTGCTGCTGCAATATGCTTTTGGGCTAGTTCACACGTTGTGGGGTCCGCGCGGGATTTGACACAGTGAGAGACGCGGCGAGCCGCGCTCTCTCTCTGGTCAAAACCCGCCTGTCGCGACCATCGCGGTCGCGGCTTTCCCCTCCTATGTCGGCTCAAATGAATGAGCCAATAAAGGAGGGTGCTGCCGCTAGGCGGAAGCCGCGGCCCAGTGTGCCGCGGCTTCCGGCTGAAGATAGGACATGTCGCTTCTTTTCTCTGCTAGCAGCAGCCCACCGCTAGCGGAAAAAAGAAGCCCGGCTGTCTGCATAGACCACCATTGTAAAGGGGCGAATTTTGAAGCGAAATCCGCTGTCAAAATCCGCCCCTTTGTTCACGTGTGAACGAGCCCTTAATCGACACTGACGTAACATTGTTTTGGATCCAAGGAAGCTTTGCTCTTTCAACTGTCATCTTATAATGTCCTCGTATCACATAGTATGTGACTACAACAGCCAATCACATGCTGCAGGAATGATACTGTATATTGGCTTTAGGGTATGTTGACACAGCAATTATTTCCTAGCTGAAAGAATTCAGGTTCTCAAATTTTAAGCAGAATTTTTCGGCTTGTCAAATTTTGCATCAAACTCTGCACCGCAATTTTCAGTCTCCCATTCACTTCAATGGCAGTTACCCGGCGCAATCCACCTGAAGATTGAGCATGGCACTTATTTTTTTCAATAGCTAAAAAAATAAATAAATAAAAAATAAAAAATCAGCATTTGCCTCCCATATAAACCAATGAGGCAGGTTTCAGGCAGAATTTAGAACTGAACCAAATAGGAACTGGCAATAGGCACATTCAAAAGGAATGGGAAATATACACAAAGCTCTTATACTTATCCCCTCTGCTAAATCCTTCCTGGCCTTGGCTCAAAAAACTGCAGCAAAATCTGCATTAAAAAATGCAGCTTTTCTGCAATGTGTATCCTCAGCCTTACATAGCAGAAAATCTGATATTAACTGAAAACTTGTGTCATTATTCTAGTGGCATCCCATATGGCACCTTAGGTCAGCATATTCTTCTGATAAGATATTCCGTGTACAGTACTAAAATCAATTACTGTTTTCATAAATTGCCAAGTACAATGAAGTGACAGCAGGATGTGGGAGCCAGCACCATATTTATAACATGTTCCAATACATGCCAAGAGGGACATGGTGGGCTGTCGAGTGTACGAATAATCCATTGTACTTGTTAGGTTAAAGGGCTTTGTTCCTGTATTACCGTATATACTCGAGTATAAGCCGAATTTTTCAGCCCAGTTTTTGGGCTGAAAAAGCCCCCCTCAGCTTATACTCGAGTCAGCAAAAAAAAAAAAAAAAAAATTATTATTTTTTTTAATTTTTTTTTTTAGGAGGGGAGGTCTATGACCAGCCACAATATTAATGTATAGAATCTCCCATAAAATGGTGCAAAAAAAAAAAAAGATTTAAAAAAAAAATAAAAGTTCTTAATCCCTCCTTTCCCTAGAATACATACAAAAGTATAAAATGACTGTGAAACACATACACATTAGGTATCCCTGTGTCTGACAGTGCCCGGTCTACTGAATATAGGGTATCTGCAGTGCTCCTGTTCCGTCGGGAAGGGGTTAATAGGAGCACTGTAGATCCCCTATATTCAGCCAGACTGAATTCCAAGTGGGGGAAGAAAAAACAGTCCTCAAGCTCAAGGAAGGGGCAGACAGACAACCAAAACACCCCCTCCCCTTTCCCAGCATCCAACATCTACTGCACCCAAAAACTCCGACCAATTACATTTTTGAAATTTTCCAGTAGCTGCTGCATTTCTCCTCCTAGGCTTATACTGGAGTCAATAAGTTTTCCCAGTTTTTTGTGGTAAAATTAGGGGGGTCGGCTTATATTCGGGTCGGCTTATACTCGAGTATATACGGTAATTGTTCTAGCTTTTATTTACCAATGAGGCAGACTGATTGTATCATTCAATTATTTTTTTTGTGCATTAAAACCAATCCCATCTTTTCAGAAATAAATCTGCAGCGGAAAGACACCATGTCAATTATAACTACGAAAATGCTGGCGTATAATAGGAACAGAAACTCCATAGAAGAAAACTCAGTGAAAAAACACAATGTTTTTCCGCTGCATTTTTTCTGTTTAGTTAGTTGCTCAGACGAGCAGGTTTTTTATTGTTTTTGCCTGACGTTAAGGCCGTATTTTGTTTATTTTGTGCCTGAAGCCAAGGTTTATTTGTTTTTCTGTTTTTTTTTCTAAATAAACCGCTTTGCTGCATATTTTGTGTCCCTGTCTTGACTCTTTGGGTCCACACCACTGCTTCTACTGAGCTAACTTTCCCACAAATCAGAAAATAAAAACAGATGAAACATGAAAGTTTCACTATATTTATATCCTGCCTCAGTATCAGTCATTCCACAAGTGATAGAGGTTGACCTTGATCTAGGCTGACAGTTTGGTTGCTCAGTAGAGTTAGCGGAGCTTTGCTTGCAGTACAGTGATTCACTCAAGTAATGTTTACTCATCCGATCCTGCCTCTTATGTGTGACGAACACAGTAAAAAGTAATAAAGACACATATGTAGAATATTCCAAGGTTAATATTTGCAAATTGAACACTCTGATTAACCCCTAGCTGAATTCAATTAATGGTAAAATTGGAGGAAGATGACATGCCAAGGACATGCCAAGGACAGTTTATTATTCTTGGTATAGGGTGAAATTATGAAGCCAACCTGTGCAGATATAGTAGTTTCTTTTATAATAAATACATTTTACAACATTCTTATATTGTAACATGATAACATGTATAATAAAAATGATGTGTCTGGCCAATTTGCGTCTTCTCCCAAAATGGACAGTAGATCCAGTTTTGTATATCATATTGGACATCCTTAGATTCAAAAACGTCTTGAGTTTATGGACTTAACCACAGCCACACTAAGTAATCTGCTTCTCAAAAATGGATCCATGTACAGGGTATGTTGATCTGGGTTTTTTTTTGTTCTTCTTTAAAGGGGTTGTCCCATCACAAGGATCCTATCTATACTGCTTGTTAATGTGGATGTAAGACTTTTCCTAAATACACTGCTTCAGCAAAACTGCTTTGTTTGTCCGCTATCTTACTTTATTCAATTCTTTGTGGCCACAGTCAGGGGTGAACCCACCCCTTTCGCCGCCCGAGGTGAACTACAGAAAGCCACCCCCCCCACCCCCCCCGGAGGAGGGGGCGGAATGAAGCGGCGTGGCCAAGCGAAGGGGGCGTGGTGGCATGAAGGGGGCGGGGCTTAGAGCCATTCGCAGGCAGAGAGCAGGCACGGAGAGGACCTGCACTCTGCCTGAGCGTGAGGGGAGGCTGCTGGAGCAGCGCTGCTCCAGTGGCCTCCCCAAACCACCGCTCGGTGCTAAGCCAGTCCAGGACAGCTTGTCCTGGACTGGCTTAGGTAATCAAAAATGCCGCCCTCCCTGGGGTCCTGACATAGCGCCGCCTGAAGCACTCGCTTCAGGTCGCCTCATGGGAGGTGCGGCGCTGGCCACAGCCCTGACTTAGCTGCTCATGAGTCAAGTGATGTGTCTGAGCAAGGAGCGAGCCTGTGTATCTAGCTATTCCTGTGTCTACACCACGTGACCTAGCTCCCTGCTCTCAGATAGGGGAGAGGAGCTGCTTTCATTTCTTCTGTTCTCCCAGTTATCAGGCTAGCTAATTCAATTGTGTTCATTATGGCAGAGACAGGAAGTCTCTGTATGTAACACAGAATGGAGCTGCTGCTGCCTGTACTTCATAGTCCAATATGGGTGAATTTGGGGGTGGAGCTAAACGGCAGGTTGCATGTGAAACCCCGCCCACCAAATGATGCAAGAAACCAGGAAGAAAGAAGATTTTACAGCAGTAATGTAAGGATTGGAGTCAGGGTCAGGCAGTGCAAAGTGACACAGCTGGGAAAGCAACACTGTGCAACTAATGACAAAAGGGGTCGCAGGCCCTGCAGCTATAACTATGCTGTAATATCTGAGATGAGGCAGACCAATGCACTTCCTAATTGAAGTGCGCCTACCACGGCTCCTAACCTTCTATCCGGCGGCTAGGATAAGGGGAGAGGAGGCCCTGAAAGTCCTAGGGACTGGAGTCACGGGGTCACACCTAAACAGAAAGCACAGTGTAAATGCAATGCAAAACAAAAGACTAAACAGCATGGAACCAGGGAGGACCACAAGTCCCAGCAAGACACAGAAGAGAAGGCGAGGTCAGACGAGCAAGAGGTCAAGCCAGGAGATATAATAAAAGGTACCAAATCAAAAGACAAGGGATAGTCAAAAATACAAGCCGGGTCTAAAAACCAAGAAACATATGGAATACAAACAGACAGGGAATCAGACTGAGCAGGGGGACCAGGAAACACAAAGTGAATGGCTGGCAAGGATCCATGCCTGGGTGGGGTTTAAATAGCAGCAGAAAAACACACCTGATGGCTAATGACATGGAGACTGAAGGCAAGGAAAAGATTAACCCTTAATGACCTAAGCACACCCAATAGAACTCCTAACACGTCTCCCAGGGAGACGCCGCGCAGCAAGGAGACCGCGGCGACTCCGTATCCTGACAAGTAAAGACTGATGAGTATGTGAGGTGGGAATACCCCTTTAAGATAGCGTAGATCATTGTAGTCCATCATTGTAGCTGAAATTGATATTTTGGTCAAGCTTTTGGAGCTTGACAAACCTCCAAAGTTCTACTTATCAAAATAGGGCTATTCTGGAAGTTCTTCACTGTCCTCCACTAGCTGAAACCTCAACTGGTCACAACAATGGAACGATCAGCTGCTTGGAAGTCAGCAAAGGTCAGACTGCAGTTGTCAAAAGCATTATACTAAGACAATGTGATAAAAAGCACTGGTACCAACCAACCCGAAGACACTATTATTATCACTATGGGAAACCTTGGATATTGTGCCTATGATGTCTGCTTAGCACACATATAGGGAAATATGCACATGCGAAATGTGTTCTTGGAGTTGTACAAATTCCTCAGATGATCCTTTTATCTTTCACCTGGAGGTTGAATAGCCCTATAGACTCTGTTATTCCATTCAATGATAACCAGTAACAAATCCATACATGAAACATATCCTTTTTGGGAGGGCCTATGATTGACCGATGTCACTGTGAGGCATTTATCATAGGCCACAATGTGACATGTACAGACACTGTGATCATGGGAACTTGAAGTTATTATCCGTTGGGAACAAGGAGGTTTCAGAACGTGGCACAAGTAGGGGTATATAGGGGTATATACTTAATAAAGGCGATTTATGACGTAGAGGCTTTACGAACAGCACACGCAACAGAACAATGAATAGATCTGGTAGTTGCCAAATTAGGTGGAGTGGTCTAGAACAAAACAAAGTTTGCTACTTTTATTGAAGCCTAGACTTGGTAACAAGCAGAAAACATCAGCTTTATGGTTGAAAGGAACTGGAATACGAAACAACAAGGTTTTGAAGCATCCTTTGTGTCAAGGACGGATGTCTTTGTCTGCGTATAGTAGTGTATTATATGTATAAATATATTGTATCTCAATAAAATCTATAAAATTAAAAGAAGAAAGTTCTGCAGTTTTAAAGCAACGTTTCATATGTATTATAATGCCTTCATGGTACATGTAGCCTAGGCAGTAAACAATAGACTTATTGTATCAGGATGGTCCAAGAAGACCTTATGAGCATTAAGTAGCTGTTTTCTATGTAAACCAGAACGCTGCAAACTCTAGTCTTGTAACTTGTGCACTAAACATTGTGTGTGACTCATCCTAAGTGCACAGCACTGTACCCAGATGCCATGGAAACGGGTCTATTTTTGAGCGGAGCATATGTATAAGTGAGCAGAGAGCGCTGCATTCGCTAGGATACATTTTTGAAAGAGTGATGGGTTTCAGTGTTTGTTTAAATAATTCCTTATAAGGTATTTATTTGATCGCATTAGATTCATTCAGGATCAGCAGGTATTGTTAGGCTGGAGAATCACATTGCGGAGAAGCTGCGGTTTCTTTATTGTTGCAGATTTTGCGGCATTTATTTGCACCAAGAGTGGCTTAAAGAGAATGGGAAATGTGCACCGAGGGTACAATGCAGGGCCCATCAAGCCATGTTTGGGTGATGAGCCATACAGAGACCTGAACTCAAACCCATCAAACACCTTTGAGATGAAGTAGAATGGAGATTTTGAGCCAGGCTTTCTCAATGCCCAGCATCAGTGTCTGACCTCACACATGCTCTCCTGGGTGAATGGGTAAAAATTCCCACAGACACCCTCCAAAATCTTGTAAAAAGCCTTCTCACCAGAGAAGAAGCAGTTTTAGGGCCCCTTCACATGGCGTAAGTGCTCGGCTCATTCCGAGCCGTACACGCGAGCGCTTCTAAACACTTCCCATTCACTTCAATGGGAGTGCGCGTAAAGACGGCTTTACGAGCGCTCCCATTGAAGTGAATGGGAAGTGTTTAGAAGAGCTCGCGTGTACGGCTCGGAATGAGCTGAGCGCTTACGCCGTGTGAAGGGGCCCTTAGCTGCAGAGGGGAACCAACACAATACTGATGCCTATTGACTCTGAATGGGATTTTACAAAAGCTCCTTTTGATGTAAAGATAGTGACATACTATTGTTCATATATTGTATATATAGAATTGTCCCTTAGAAAATATTTCATAGCATACTTTGGAAACAATAAGCACCAATTTCCTACATTGTTATAGATACGGCACATTTTTCCTGTGCACTATTTTTCACCAATTGGCCGGTGGTGACAATATTGTCACGCACAGCGAGCACAGATTATACCCCCACTTCACATACTATAGGAGGCCTTGTTGCTATTTGTATATTTGTTAGAGATACATTCACCAAAAGGAAATTCAATAACCAATGTGGTAAGCTGTACAGACATGAAACAACCTTACTGAATCATCACTATGAGGACATAACAATACATAAATGAACAGGATGCTACAGAGCACCAGGCCATCGCTCAAGTATCTTCTAGACCTCGGTCCCGAATCTACAGAGACAGTCACTAGTGCACTTTGTATTTCATATCAGACTGGGGCATAGCCATAGGGGGTGCAGAAGTAGCAATCACTACCAGGCACTGGTTCATTGAGTTCTTCCATGGAACTGATATACAGTATATTATACTGGACATGAGTACATCCTCTTGTGATCAAGGTACACATATAGTCATATAATTAATTAGGTCAAATATATTATTTGTGAATCAATTGCAATAGTCACCCTAGTGACAGGTTATTGTCTCCAAACTCAGCAACACATGAGGTTTTCTTCTGCAGGACCAAGATGATATGCTGTATCATTACTCTGATATTACTCTAAGAGCAAAGACTTCCATAATAGCCATATATTCTAAATAATTGTATATTCAGATACAGTTTATCTATGCAATCCATAATATAACTACTATGGAACAATTTTGTAATATATTTCATAACTCTATAATGTCCTGTTTCTTTACTACAATTTTTTTTTTTTACCCTGTTCCCTTATATACGGTTGTTTTTACCATGTGGGGGGAATCACAAATAAATTCTATTTTATATATAAAGAGCCTACATTGATTTTTGTACACCGGTTTGAATGCAGCGGAAACACTGGAAAAAAACACAGAATTTTACAGTCCATACAAAGTGAATGGGACTCTAGCAAATCCCATCCACACATTGTGGTAAAATACGCGCAGCGTACACGGTGTGGTTTCTAAAATTATCTTGTTTTGGAAATTGCAGCATGTCTATTATACCTACAGATATGTTGGCAGTTTCCCCATAGGTATAATTGAAGTAGAAAGTCCGCAGAGGAAACCTCTGCAGGTTTTGCGTGAAAAGCGATGGGGGAAAAACCGTGATGCGTTGCCTCTGCGGTTTTTCCCGCAGCGATTTTTTGCTGCAGACCGTTCCATGGGGCGTTAGCCTTAAGGGGTTACAGTATTTATCCTTTATTCATAGGATAGAGGGTAAATTGCTGATTGTGTGTGTACAACTGCTGAGACCCCACCGATCATGAGAATGGAGACTGTTTTACTCCCATTAAGAATGTAGCATTGTCAGCAGTGTTATCTTCTGTACTATGAATAAGATAAGTTTTGGGACTTAACCCAATGGACTTGTCTTCATGCCTAAATGTTCCAAAAATCATTAGATTTAGAATAAGTACCAGCACTAAATGTTATAACAAGGTCAAAGGTTCCCATGGACTTTTCTACTCTACAGTACTTGGTACACTGAAGATCAATGAGTACCAATGAGTATTATTCTGTTTGTATGAGAAAAATGTATCTTTGTACCATATTAGCCAGAGGATATGAAATATAAAGATTGAGAGTTCTCAGTAGTTGATACCTTTTTAATGGCTAACAAAAAATGATGACATAATCCGAGCTTTCGGAATAACTTGATTCCTTCATCAGGCTGGTATAATACAATATCTGAAGGCAAGCACATTTATACAGGAATACAGTGTTTGATGCACCATTGATAGAAAACAGTACACGTAAATAAACCCATAAGTCCAAAGAAATGTCAGTTCACAGGAAGGTTCTCTGAGTTTTATGATTCCCATGATCAGTGACGTGGTGTCTACTTGTAAAACGACATAAAACCCTGTGACTGGTTTAACCCCCCCTTCCAGTGTGTCAAAGGTAATCATTAGCTTGTATTTACACATACACACACACACACACACACACACACACACACGCCAATCTTTTTTGTTTCTGAAATTTCCTCTTAAAACCAGGATCTTCATATCATTGATGATATTATGATTTTGATTGCAGAAGTGTTTTGGCACAGGGAGGTCCATTCTCTGCTCTCTAATCGTATGTCGGTGTGAGTTCATCCTCATCTGTTTGTATGTTCATGAAGAAAAACTTTGGTCCATCTAGTTAATTGTATAAGGTCCAGGCCAGGCCAGGTAATGGAGGAGGTGTACATCTCACCCAGACTACTAAGGTGGGTGAGATGAGAAAACTCCAGAAAGAATGTTTCTCAGCAGATAATTCTGTCTGCTGAGTGTTATTTCAAAGTACTGTTTATAGGGCTGGATTTTTTAGGAATGGCAGGTAGGTTGGTAGTCGGACCTGTCATTCCACCCCCCTCCAGTCCACACTTTGGAGATGTTCCAGCAGCGACTCAGCTGCAGAGAGTCTCCTCGTCAAGGGAGCTTAAGAAAACAGCTCCAGCAGCATACTCCAGCTTGGCTGGAGAGCGAAATAAAGAGGTCATATTTTTGGAGCTGTGTCCTGAGTGATTCTACTGGCTTTTGGATTTCTGTTATCCTAGGTGAGGTAACCTATTCTATGTTTAGTTAGAGCCTAGCCGGGCAGGTATTTATTTTTGTATTGTTTCCTTTTGTTACTGCACTATATTTTTGAGTGAAAATAAAACTCTACCTTTGTTTTGGACTAAAGAAACTGGACTTGTGTGTTTATGCCACCCCACGTAGCAACCCCAGACCCTGACAAAGGCTAAGGCCCCACGTACCAGGCTGCAGCAAAAGGTGCTGCAGAAAAAATTGCGGCATCAATTGCGCTTTTCACAGAAAGTTTGCAGAGGTTTCCTCCACAGACTTTCTTCTTGTGTTACACATATATGAAGACCGCCAGTAGAGAAACACCTGTGGTTCCCTATAGATATAATTGAAATGGTTTTTCCCACAGTGCTATGTGACGTTACTAGAAAAACGCTACGTGAGGGCTTACCCTTAAGTAACAAACCACCAGACATTAGGAAAGCGCAGGACCTTCTATTCAGATAATGTCAAACAGATAGCCCTAACTCTGCAATTTACTAGTGCAATGAAAAGAGAAAGTTTAATATCCGCTGAGTCCTGCAGTAATACCAATAATCTGTCTGTATTATGAGCTAGGCCGTCCCTCTTGTGAATCCTTTTATTACATATGCTGCGTTTCAGTGCTTCACAATTACTACTTTAGCTTCACTCCTTCAAGCTGCTAGCATCTCTTCTATAGAAGCATCCACCCAATCCATTCAAGGGTATTTTTATACTGTCATCATCTGTTGGCAGATCTAAACAATGTTATGTCTGTTTGCATTTGTTCTTTTAAGGCATACTTCAAGTGATTCGCTGAGCGGGATACATGGAAGGTTATACTCTGAAAAGTATCCATGCTGTTTGTTAGCTCTATTCATTGCAGGAGGAATACAACATGTATTTCATGCTGGGCAGAGTAGGACTTAAATTACTCTAGCCCTTTACTTCCTCCCTGCTGAAAGAGGCATGTATAGGTAAAATAATTTAAATTACATATCCAGAGGGAATGTGCTACTTAGGCTAAGGCTAAGGCCCCACTGGGCAGAAATGCAGCGCTACAGTGCTGCGGGAGAACCGCGGCATAAACTCATTGCGATTCTTCCCACAGTGCTTTCAACAGAAAGCTCATGGAGTTTTCCTCCGCAGACTTTTTGTTACAATTATATCTATAGGAAAGCCGCCGGTGTTTCCGTAGATATAATTGACATGCTGCGATTTTCAAAACTGCGACGGTATTGGAAATCACAGCGTGTCCGGGCTGCAATTTTTACCACAAAGTGGGCATGGGATTTACACGAATCCCATCCACTTTGCAAGTACTGTAAAACGCCGTTGCGGAAACGCAGCTTCTTTTCATGCAGATTTTGTTGCTTTTTTTTTTTGAGCCAAAGCCAGGAGTGTATTGAGCAGAAGGTCGCAATATAAGAGCTTACTACATATTTCCTATATATATGAAGAGCTCAACGGAAAAATGGCCTAAGTCCAAAAATCAATATTGTGAGAAAAACGAAATTTAACCCCTTAACGACCGGCCCATAGTAAAATTACGTCGGCACTGACAGGTCCTTCCTGACTGCCCTATAGTAAAATTACGTCGGGCAGTCAGGGAAGGATTCCCTGTCAGTGCCGATGTAATTGGAGCGGATCTTAGCTGTATCTGACAGCTAAGACCCTGCTCCATTACCCCCCATCGGAGGGGGCTCCGATCGGGGGGTTTTAACCCCTTCAGTTCCGTGATCAAACATGATCACGGAACTGAAGCGGTTCCGTGACGGTGCCGGCCGAATCGGCACCCCCCGCGGCGAGATCGAGGGGTGCCGATGTCTCTAACATGGAGCCTGGGGTCTGGCCAGTGACCCCAAGCTCCAAAAGACCCCCAATACCTGGTTGATCCTGCCGCTTTAAGAGGAAGTCAGACGCAGGCAGCCCCTGCGTCTGACTTCCTCCAGACGCTGCAAGACACTGAGAGCTGTGTCCTGCAGCGTCTGATAGAGAATTAGTGATGCTTTTATCAAAGCATCACTAATCCAAGTGTCCTAAAGTAAAAAGTGTAAAAGTAAAAAATAAAAAGTGAAAAATAAATAAATAAAGTGTCTGATAAAAATGAATAAACTTATAAAGCCCCAAAATTTCCTTTTTTCTATAAAAAATGAACTATATTAAAAAAAACCTAAAACTTAATAAAAACAATACATATTTGGTATCGTCGTGTCCGTAACAATCTGAACAATAAAACTCCAACAATATTCAATGTATACGGTGAACGTCGAAAAAAAAACCCGGAAAAAACCCGCCGGAAGTAGTGATTTTTCGCCATCTCACCTTACAAAATATGCTATAAAAAGTGATCAAAAAGTCATATACACCCCACAACAGTACCAATAAAAAGCGCACATTGTCCCGCAAAAAATAAGCCCTCAACCAACACTGTCAACCGAAAAATAAAAATGTTACGCTTCTCAGAAGATGGCGATGCAAAAAACATTAATTTATGTCCCTAAATGTGTTTTTATTCTACAGAATTAGTATCGCATAAAAAAATACTATAAATGAGGTATCGCCGTAACCGTACCGACCCGCAGAATAAAGGGAACATGTTACTTATATTGTACGCTGCATGGCGAAAAATTTAAAAGGTAGAATGCAATGCCAGAATTGATTTTTCTTTAAAAAATCCTGCAAAAAAGGGTTAATAAAATGTATTCAATAAGTTGTAGGCACCCAAAAATGGTGTCATTACAAAATGCATCACATCCCGCAAACAACAAGCCCTTATATGGCCACGTCACCAGAAAAGTAAAGAAAATATAGCATCTAGTAATGTGAAGACAAACAACCCCAAAATCGCCAAATCATTAGAATACAACTGGCTGCGTCAGGTAGGGAATATATAAGCTGTGCAAGCGGATATCAGGGGACACCCCAGATTTACAGCTTACGAGGGAAAAGACACCGGAAGTGACCCCCTAAGTGACCCCAGAGTGACTCGCCCAATCATGGGACATAGTAGGGAATTTGGTGTTTGCAATGTCCTCCACACCGCTTATATATTCCCTCTTCGCCATCCCCTCTGCAATCACGTCCGGGGTACTAATACTCACTACACCCCCTGATATATTCTTTCAGGGGTGCAGTTTTCAAAATGGGGTGACTCCTTTGGGGAATCCAGTTTTCTGGTACGTTATAGGCGCTACAAACATGACATGGCGTCCGGATACCACACATCTGAATCTGTACTCTAAAAGTCGCATAGCGCTCCTTCCCTTCTGCGCCCTGCTGTGCGCCCAAACTGCAGTTTATGCCACATGTATGACACATGTATGACACTGGTGTATCCGGGATAACGGACGTAATGTCATATGTGGGAATAAACTGATATAGGGGCACAGCCGGACACAGAAGGGAAAAGAAGGGTTATTGGGTTTTTGGAGCACAGACGGTTTGGTTTTTGGATGCCATGACGCTTTTGCAGAGCTGAAGCGCCAGTAAAGTGGAATCCCCTGATATGTGACCTTATTTTGGAAACTACACCCCTGAAGGATTTATCCAGGGGTACAGAGAGCATTTTTAACCCCCAAGTGTTGCTATAACATATTATCCATAAATGAATACAAAGCTGATTGTGAGAAGTGAAAATGCCAATTTTTCCAAGAATCGGTCATTTCAGTGCGTAATATGTTGTGTCCGACTCGTATCAGAGATGAACGCTCTGAAAGCTGTTATGCCCAGGATACCCACTTAACAGTTTTTGGAGTGTGTATCTCTGCTGACATAAGTTGGGCACAACATATCAGATACTGAAATGGCGAATCTCTGGAAAACTTCATTTTTAACTTCTCATTATCAGCCGCAATTTCATTTCTGGAAACCAAATAAATGCAACCCTCAAGGGTTAAAATGCTCGCTACACCGCTTGATAAATGCCATCAGTGGGGTAGTGTCCAAAATGGGGTGAGATGTCTGCAGATTCCACTTCAGGGGCTTTGCAAAAGTGGCATGGTGTCCTAAAACCAAACTGTGCTCCAAAAACCAATATAGCGCTCCTTTCCTTCTGTGCCCGGCTGTGCCCAAACAGCCTTTCTACCTACATATGGCATTAAGTCCGTTATCCGGGGTACACCAGTGTCATACATGTGGGCATACACCGCCATTTGGGTACACAGCAGGGCGCAGATGTGAAGGAGCGCTATGTGCTTTTGGAGTGCAGATTTAGATTGTTGGTTTTTGGACACCATGTCATATTTGCCGAGACCCTAAAATTTCCCCTACAAAATGGGGTCACTTCTTGGCGAATTCCAGTTTACTGGCACCTTCAGGGCTCTGCAAAAGCAACATGGCGCCCCGAAAGTCCCTCTAACACTGTACCCCAATAGCTAAAAAGCGGACTGCTCCTTCTCTTCTGAGCCCTGCTGTGTGCCCAAGCGGCAGTTTACACCCACATATATAATTTTTTGACCCTCGGGATGGCCCCTTAATAGTTTTAGGAGTGCAGGTCTCTGACAACACAAAGTGGGGGCAACGTATTGGGCACCGAAATGGCATATTTCTTTAAAAATTTCAATTTTCATTTTGTACATTAATTTTTGGGAAGCATTTTTAGGCTCAAAATGATAACACCCCTTGATACATTCCTTGATGGGTGTAGTTTTTAAAATGGAGTCACATTTGAGGGGTTTCCATTGTATTGGTACTTTAGGGGTTCAGCAAATGCGACATAGCACCTGAAAACTATTCCAGCAACATCTGCCCTCCAAAATCCAAATAGCGCTCATTCCATTCTGAGCCCCACCATGTCCCCATACAGCAGATTATGGCCACATATGGGGTATTGCCGTGTTCAGGAGAAATTGTGTAACAAACTGTGGGGGGCTTTCTCTCCTTTAACCCCTTGTGAAAATGAAAACTTTGGGGATAAAGGGACATTTTACTAATTTTTAACCTACACATCCCAAAGTTAGTAAAATCTGTGAAACGGCTATAGGGTCAAAATGTTCACTATACCCCTCAATGAATACCTTAAGGGGTCTAGTTTATAAAATGGGGTCATTTATGGGGGGTTTCAAGTGTTTTGGTGTCTCAAATCTTGTTTGAATGTGCAATGGGCCTGAAATATCTGCAAGCAAAATTTGTGTCTTGAAATCCAGTTGGTGATCCCTTCTTTTTGGGCCCTACCGTGCGTCCGTACATAGAATTAAGGCCACAAAGTGTACATTTTTGAACACGGGAGAAATGGGGCCATCTATTTTGGGGTGTTTTTCTTCATTTTCATGTGTTATGTGCAAAAAAACTGCCTTTAAAATTACTCTTTTGTGTAAAAAATATGAGAATTTTTTGTTTGACGCAAATTCTTTTAAAACCTATGGGGTCAAAATACTCACTATACCCCTCAATGAATACCTCAAGGGGTCTAGTTTATAAAATGGTGTCATTTATTGGGGTTTTCAATTGTTTTGGTAACTCAAATCTTGTGTGAATGCGCAATGGGCCTGAAACATTTAGAAGCAAAAATTGTGTCTTGAAATCCAGTTGGTGCTCCCTTCTTTTTGGGCCCTACTGTGCGTCCGTACATGGGATTAAGGCCACAAAGTGTACATTTTTGACCACGGGAGAAATGGGGTCATCTATTTTGGGGTGTTTTTCTTCATTTTCTTGTGTTATGTGCAAAAAAAATGGCCTATAAAATGACACTCGTGTAAAAAATATGAATTTTTTTTTGTTTGACGCAAATTTTCTCAAAACTTATAGGGTCAAAGTACTCTCTATACCCCTCAATGAATACCCTAAGGGGTCTAGTTTATAAAATGTTGTCATTTATGGGTGCTTTCAATTGCTTTGGTAACTCAAATCTTGTTTGAATGTGCAATGGACATAAAATATCTGCAAGCAAAATTTGTGTTTTGAAATCCATTTGGCCCTCCCTACCTCTTAGGCCCTACTGTATGTGCGTACATAGGACTAAGGCCACAAAGTGAACATTTTTTAACACGGGAGAAGTGGGGTGATATATTTTGGGGTGTGTTTCTTCTTTTTGATGTGTTGTGTGCAAAAAAACTGGCTTTAATATGACACATATTTGAAGAAAATGAAAATGAAATTTTTTTCATCATTTGTAATAATTCTTGCAAAACAATATTTGTTTGATCAAAATGCTCACTATACCCCTCAAAGAATACCTGAAGGGGTCTAGTTTTCCAAATTGGGTCATTTAATGGGAGTTTCTATCATTATGCCACCTATTCCTGTCTGCAAACATAGCTTGGTACAGGAAAAAATCACACACTCAAAATTTCCAAAATTTGCTTATAAACTTGATAAACTTGTAAATTGTCTAAGTTACTCAAATATGCTAAAATTATCTCAAATATGCTTGAAACACAAAAGGAACATTTGGAAATATATAACTACTAACTTTTTTGCCCTGTATTATTGTGTATATGTGAGATATCGCAGCTAAAAATGGAAAACATTGAAAAATTTTCAAAATTTTCAGCATTTGCGAGTTTTTTAATAAATTTACACAAGTTATATCAGTCTAATTTTACCTTCTCAGTAAAGTACAACATGTCACGAAAAAACAATATCAGAATCGCTTGGATGCAATATACTGTTACAGAATTATTCATTGATAAAGTCACACAGGGCAAATTTCAAAAATTTGGCTTGGTCATTAAGGTCCAAAACAGGCTGGTCACTAAGGGGTTAAAGTTTTAGCCTAAAGCAAACGGGCATTATTGTGGAATATATCTATCCAATGTAATCAGCTAATGAACACCGTTAATCCTAATCATAAATTGTATTATTTATTTAAAAAATTGCAGCTTCATGTATAAATATTATTTATTTAATATTATTAATTAATTACTACTATTATTAAACGATGAAGAATAATAATTACCTGCCTCCCTTTTCGGCGCTAAATATGTGCAAAAGTCGATTTAGAGCCTTTTAAACAATAAGACAAAGTTTTTACACTAATATAAACAACAGACCGGAAGTCACGATTTCAATGAAAAAATGACCAACGAGAGTGAAGTAAGTAAGTTTGTATTGGACTTAGGCCATTATTCCATTGAATGTAAATTCTTCTGCATTGAAATATATGGACTTAGGTCATTAATCCTAGGTACCTTGTAAACCCAATGCATAGAACGAGGTACAAAGAAGCTTTCTAGGTAATAATTTGAAATATGACAAAATGTGGACTTAGGCCATTTTTCCGTTGAGCTCTTCATATATATTATTTATATAAATGTAAATAATGTATTTATTTAATTTAGTTTATTAATTGTATATATATATTTCCCTCTTGGCTTTGGCTCAAAAAACCGAAACAAAATCTGCAACAAAAAAAGTTTCTGCAATGTGGGGCCTCAGCCAAAAGAAAATCCATTGTCAACACGCTCTCACGAACGTTATGTTAAGACATGGTCCCCTTGGATACTTCGTCAGCATTGACAGCGCCCACCATGTGCGGTTGGATTGTACTGCTTATACTGTTCTTTTGCTTCTCTGGTCTTTTGTCCCGACCTCCTCCCCTTTCCTCTTTCCTGTCTTCTCCTTTTCCTCTGCTTCTTTGATCTCTTTTCTTGCCTGCTACTAATTCTTTTTCCTTTTAGACTTCATCTTTGTTCTATACTTCGTTAAGTATGCATGCCTAGTGTATTATGCTAGTTATGATACCTACTTTTGGTGCTCATCAGTTACCAGGAGTACGAGTTAGTTTACTCCCTGGCCTAACGCTGAATTGGCATATATGTTCTTGAGTTACATGATACTTTGTCTCATTTATTTGCAATATTTTTGAGGATGTCATTTTCTGTTGTGTTCTTTTACAAACTCTTTTGAAAAAACCCAATAAATGCTTGATTTGAAAAAAAAAGAAAAAAAAAAAGAAAAGAAAATCCATTAATCACAGCAGCAACTGCAATGGTTCAAGAAAGACCTCTCGGCAGCAGGGCCAGTTTTATAGAGAACCTGGTAACAATATAGGTCGGCGCACAATATTTGATATATAGATGATGTATACTACATGTTTGATATATGGTAGGGAATAAACAAAGTGTCAATGTAAGCCTAGACCATTGTTTCCCATCATATTAAAAAAAAATAACTTTGGAAATATACACAAATTTTATTTATGAAACATCCCTAAAACTGGAACTTGTTGTCGTAGCTGATTTAAAAACCATTTAACCCTTTAATGATGACCTGTTTTGCCGCTTAATGAGCAAGTCATATTTTGTGTTTTCCATTGTGCAATGCCGACAGAGAGATATTTTTTATTTCTCCATCAATGTAACTATATAAAAGCTTATTTTTTTACGGAACAAGTTGTATTTTTAATGACACCATTTTGGGTACACATATCTTGTTGAATAACTTTTATTAATTATTCCTAGGAAGGAGAAAAAAAGCAGCAATTCCACCATTGTCTTTTAATGCTTTAAATTTTTAACAATAAAAACCCTTTTTGGAAGAAGAGCTGAGATTTTTATTGGTGCCACTTTGATTGTTTTTACATTTTGCCATTACATTTTTTATTACAATATTCACCATCTGGGTTATAGAATGTGACAGTATTGCTCAGGTCATTACAGATGCAGCAAAACCAAATAAGTGTTTTTGTTTTGTTTTTTTTTTGGGGGGGGGGGGAGAGATTTTACAAAACATTTTGGTGTGGGAATTTTTTTTTGTATTTTTTTTTAATTACATTTTATATCAAACTTATTTTTTTAAAACTTTTTTGTAGGTACTCTAAGGGACTTGAACTTGTGATTATTTTTTTATGAGTTACATAATACATTGCATTACTTGCATTACTGTTATTAATGACCGTTGCTTTCATCGATCATTGGAATGAATATAAACACCCGAATGAGGCTCCATCTACATCTGTCTTTTAATGTCTATTGCTCTCATCCTATGACAGATGAGAGCAAGGGACATTAAACAACAGTAGTGTTGCTTTGTGACAGACAGGTCAGGCACAAGACAGGATAGCTCCATCTCCTAATCTATCTCTCTCTCCTTAATTACATAAAAATCTTCTCTATTCCTTTTCCGTTTATTGCATCTTCCTTTTAAGTACACTACACTTACCATAATCCCAACACTGTATTTATCTGTGTATTATTTCTATCTCTGTCAGTCTGACTGTAAATCGTTCCCTATCTCTCTAATCTCTCCCGCGTAGCCTGGGCTTTTTATACTGCCTAGTAGGCATCAAAGACTTCTGACCTATATTCGCTTTGATTGGCTGTCCTCTATCATGAGTACTGCTTGCAGGACATTAGCGATCAGCCCACCTGATCCGTGAGGTCATGTGATCCTACTTTTTTACTTTCTCAATGCTTTTACATGACAGTCACTATTAACCGCAGACACTCATTTGAACTTTTTTAAAATCTGGGGTGAATCCGGATCATTCTGAAGTGCCTTTCTACGTTCGGTAATCCATTCAGGGAGTCTGCATGGGGACCCCCGAACAGACTACCGAATGCATTGGCAAGCGGTGTGCAGTGAAAGCACACGGAGTCCATAGACTATAATGGGGTCTGTGTGCTTTCCATGCGGTCTCCACACGAGTCATGCGGACAGGAAAGTAGATCGTAAAGTACTTTTCTGTCCGCATGTTCCATGTGGACACCAAATGGAAAGTACACAGACCCCATTATAGTCTATGGGGTCTGTGTGCTTTCACTGCACACCGTTTGCCAATGTGTTCAGTAGTCCATTTGGGGGAGTCCCCATGTGGACTCCCCGAACGGATTACCGAATGCAGATGTGAACCAGGCCTTACCTAGATCCATCTAAACATCTGCATTAACAAAATGTACCAGGTTACAAGTTCATGATGTATATTAGTGACAGTACAATTCTCTTGAACAAAAAAAAGTCAAATAAGTGACCTACCATATCTACATTCTCTCCCTGACCCCAGAGAATGCATACATTCATTGTGCTGCTTTTTATACACCATTATTTCCTCTTTAACCATTATACTACAAAAAGTAATTATGCTGTATAGAATTATAAGATAAAATAAAATAATCCTTTAAACAGTCCCACCATGGGGGAATGCAGTGTGTTACAGCAGCACAGATAATCCAATATACAAATACAAAAGAGAGGAGAGAAGCGGCAGGCAAAATGTTGTGTATGGCACTATATTCAGTGGTTTAATATTTCCTGCATAGTAAGATTATCATTAGAATTATTTGCACATATCTGCTAGGTCAGGCATCTAGAGATAACAACTTCCCATCATATCAGTCTATTAGTGAGCTTCACTTGATAGCAACACAACTCCAGCAGTGCCGGTGTGCTCAGTGAGTCAGAGGTGCGGGGGCTAGCTTAGAGGAACACAATACTAGCAGAAGCCACAATCAGCAGTGTCTGCACTGTGTAATTATCAGACTGAGTGACAGCAAAGAAAGTGTGGAGGTGGCAGTGCAAGAAATCCCAGAAAGAATTTATTTAAGACAATATTCTAAATTCCTAAAGACATGCAATAGTGACAGTGTCAGTGCATATCAATGTACATCAAAATCAACCAGGTCAGGACACAAATACGGTTTGTATATGTTACCGATATAGTGGGAGTAGTTTGCATCTAGGGATAAATAGAAGAATAAGGTTTTATCTTCAAGGGTTAATTATAAGTGGAACAATGTGCAGGAAAGATGACAGGTCTGGTACAAACTGTGTAACATCGATAATGTAAAGTCTTACATAAGGCCTAAAGTCAATTATCCTTTAAGTTTCAGTTCCAAAACTTAAAGAATTCCTGAGTTTTCACGAATAGTTGAAATATCTGGAGGGTCTTGCCAGAAGGCTGTTCTCTGGCTGTATAAACCTTCATATGTGGTGTCCTATAAGTGTTTCTGATGCTAACCACATTTGATATTTCTCTCTGAGGCTAGAAACATTCTTTCCATCCTCACCTATCCATTACCACTACTACTAGTTTTACATGAAGTTCTGTCAGGAGTAACTGTAAAATAGCAAACAAATAGCTGAGAAAAGCCCAAGTGAACATAATATAGGAGATCCAGGCACGCTAGACTGCAAATACAGGTCAAATACATGCAGGCGTGTGTTAGGCTTGGGTCCCGCAGGTTGCTATCATAGCGCACAGCGCCACCTGTGGGTCAGTCTAACCATCCAGCTTTCACCTTACTGAGCATGCTCAGACATATTGGAGATGTTCACAAGCTAAGTGCCATTTCCCACTACTGAACATGAGTAGTGAGGTCATGGCCACCGCCCCTGTTGGGCGGGGACTTCCCTTTAAATAGTGTGAGCCGACACCTGCCAGGTGCTCACACTTTGTCTAAAATCTCCTCAAAGTCCATGGAGTGAATGACAGTAGTTTGCAGGGATAGGCTCCAGTACTCAGGCAGGTTTCAGACTAGGCCTCTGTGTGGGGTTCCTCTGCTTCTCCTGGGTGCTATTACGTAGGACCTGTAAACCCTGAACTGACAGCTCTACACCAGGGCTAGGAGCAATAGACATTGTTCCAGCCTGTAAAGTTGCAGCAGGTTTGGTCACTGAGATAGCCTATGTGTACTGCCTGACTTCATGTATGGCTTCTAGCTGTGTGCGGAGCATGGGTGTTTGATGGCTCCAAGCTGTGTGCAGGACCATGCAAACTCCCCTGTTAACTCCAAGTTGTGTGCAGGAGAATGTTCTAAACTTCCGTGGTGGCCCCTAGCTGTCACAGGGGTAAGTGTGTGTGTTTGCTGGCTTGGGGTGAGTGTTAACCCTTGGCAGCCATGTGTGTTTCACTTGTACTGGTGCACCTGGCCATTGAGCTAAACTGGCAGGGTTTTAGTTGCACCTTGTTCAGGCTGCAGTGTCTTTGCAGCTGTTCACATTAAGTACTGTGCTGCAATGTCTTTGCAGTAGTTCACATTGACTTTCAGGCTTCAGTGTCTTTGCAGTAGTTCACATTGAGTTCAGGCTGAAGTGTCTTTGCAGCTGTTCACATTAAGTACCGCGCTGCAGTGTCTTTGCAGTAGTTCACATTTGAGTTCAGACATACAGCCGCCCACCAATGGGCCTGTGGACTTCGCTGTAGTGTTCTACAGACTAGAGGTTCTGTTGTTAAAAAAAAAAATAAAAAATTATATATACATACACAGAACCGTAACGGCGTGATACAGCTAATCAGATTCCTGACACAGAGCAATTTATGAGCTCAGCTAGTAAAGCTTCTTGCTGCCTCTGACTAACATCCAATCAGCAGTCACACAAGCAGACAGAAGTAGATACATAGTAGACTTTTCTTACATTGTAAGCTGTGAGATGTGCAGAATGTTCAGGCCAGCAAACAAAGATTTTTTTTGTAGACGTTTATGGAAACTATGAGGTAAATGTGAGAAAACTGTCCATTTACTGAAGAAAGAACATATTCCCCCTCCACTCCATTGTGAAGGCTTATTGGTTTTTAATGTTATCTATAGACAGAACTTCCCTAGTACCAGAGTGTGAACAGCAAATTAGCTAGAAGTGAGATACCTAGTGGCAAGAACATTATAACGGTTTTTCTATTCCGGTGTCTGCTCTTCCCTACCATTTTTTGCAGTAAAAGGAAGTAGGTAACTTAAGTGTTACTGAGTTATGACACAATGAAGTAGTAGTCACAAAGAAGTAGTTGTCACACCAAGGCTCTGGTGCCTGCAGGAGTCTCCTAGTGTCAGAATTCTCAGTTCAGCTGCTATACTTTTAAGGTTACTATGTCAACCTGGGAATCTTTTACAGTTACAGAATTTCTCTTAGCTTAGCAGATGAGGAGGCATATTTAAGACCCCTCCCTCTTGACCCAAGTCCTGCTAATTTAGTTATATATAAGCCTATCTGGTATCAGTAGCCTAATAACACAAAATATGCTCAAGGATATAAATTAGTCAAAAACTATGTTTTATTACATGCTAATTTGAGAAAAAAACGAGACACATATAAAATCAATTAAAAGAAACATCGTAAATACTGTAGAGTGACGAAGCGGGGTGCGAAATGCGCGTCGGGATTCTGAGTGGAGGTCGCAGTGGTGAGCATTTCATTTGCATTATTTTTGGATGGATTTATTATACATGTGTTAGGCCTACAAGACGTAGCTGCATGCAAGTGTGACTTGAGCTATAAATGGCTGTGTATTATTTAATATTGGCATGCAACTACTCGGTTCTTGTGAAGATTATATATTTACTATCTGCCACCATCTTTAATGTCATTATATATGCATGATACAAATCATATATATATATATATATATATATATATATATATATATATACAGTATATATATATATATATATATATATATATATATATATAGCTATATGTTCTTATGCTGCACTCACCGTACTGCGACCTCCACTCTATTTATGATGTTTCTTTTCATTGATTTTAAATGTCTTGTTTTTTCTCATATTAGCATGTAATAAAACATAGTTTTTGACTAATTTATATCCTTGAGCATATTTTGAGTTATTTGGGTACTGATACCAGATAGGCTTATATGTGATTTTGGTGGTATCTAGTGCGGTGGTTATTCTAGTGTTGAGGTTTTTTTTGTGGATTTTTCTGACCCTCAGCTTGTTTTCTAGTTATTCCTTTTGCCTGCTGATTCTGCCATTGATGTACCCATTTGGATTTGACCCTTGGCTTTCTACTGGATATTGGTTTTGTCTCCTGAGCCTGCCTCTGATGACTTCTCCTGGTTTTGACACTTTGCCTGGATGACTATTCTCCTGTTTTTGTTCAGCCCTATAAGTTATTTCCTGTAAAAGTTTCTAGTGGTGATAATTCAGATGCCCAATTCATCTGCCACTGGTGAAGGCTTTATGAAGCATGTCTCCATCTTGCAGTATGGGGGCTGACTTTACCATTGTTAAATTTTGAAATACCTTTTGGTTTTCCAAAAATGTTGACTATTATTTTTAGTTAAATTGTCAAAAATAAAATGAGTTTGTCCACAGTCTATAAATAGTCAAGAAGTCAAGATAAATAAATAGTCAAGAATGGTCAAGAAGACGAAGAAGTGTATACAAGAATACTCAAAGCAACTGAAAAAACTAATTTAGAGACATGATAGTATCACTTGGGTAATCTTCCAGTTAAATTCTATGAAAGACTTAGACTGTATTTCAATAGCGTTGTCTCCTAAGGTTCTTTTACCACACATGTACACACACCTGATTTCAAGAAATTCATGGCCACTAAATATATTCACTGCAATATGAATAGTACGTGATGCTGACAGCATGTGGGTGTCTTGAAAGGAAGACAAATGGTAATGTGTCATTTTAAGAATAAGAAAAAAAAAGGAGGAAGCTCAGCCACAGCTGTCACGTGAGCTACCAGGAAAACCACAGCATGACGCAAGACTCAGTCCAAGAATACCTGCTAAGACCAGCGTATTTTTATTAACAGAATAAAAATCGGATAAACCAATCTTCTTCTTGTTCATTGAATAACCGTTTGCTGTCCTTTCGGACACATGTTTTTTTCTTTTCAAAGGTGAAATTAGGGCAAAAATAGTTTTCAAAAAATATTTGGTGATGGTGAATGTCCCTGGACAAGAGAGGATTAAAGGGTTGTACAAACACTGACTGTTTTCTCTAAAACCAACTCTGCACCTATCCACCAGATGTCAACTGTATAAGGCCTCATTCACAATCACCAGACGTGTGAGGTCTGTGATATTCACGGACAGCACCCCAACCTGCTTATTTGCGGGTGATTTACTGTCCATGGTTGATCCCCATTTCATATCTGTGAAAAGCAGATCAACTTGGTTATTCAAGCTTTTTTTGTTTCATTTTCTATACTTTGCTACCTCCAATGCCGCCCCTGCTACCTCTTGTCTCACCCCCTCTACCTCATAGATGGTAAGCTCTTGTGAGCAGGGCCCTCAGTCCCATTGTGTGAAGTGACTATTACTTTGTAATGTGTCTTTTTGTCTGTACTTGAACCCTACAATTGTACACCTATCAATAAAAGCTATATACCACATTCATCTTGTTGATAATCTGTTCCAAGGACCAGTGAGCGTGAATTCCCACTTCCAGCCGTTGGCTTCCTTCACATTGTCAGGGAGTGAATGGACTGTGACAGAGATGTCCTCACGCCCAGGACACATCATTAGAAAGTGGACAGGGATTCACATGCAATATGCAAACCCGTAGCCCCTGTGACCTAACTTCCTTCTCCTATACAATTTTTTGTAGTCACAGATCAGCATTAGAGACTCTGTGTTGCAGAACTGAGCTTTGGTAATGCATTTATGTCAGTGAACTTCCCTGTTAATGTTATTACATTACATAATTCTACATTGTCCACCTGAAATTGGCGTACAAAAAGTCCTGCACGCATTTTTTTCAACTGACGTTTTCAGTTTTACCGCAACGGACACGCAATGGACCCCATATGTAACCGCCAGTATAGGAGTCTACCTGTCCATTGTTCTGGACCTCCGTCAGACCACAGCAACATCCAGGCAACAAGAGTATAAACTTAGTGTAAGATATTACTTTTACTACCAGAGGTGTAACTTGAAGGGCCTGAGCCCCATTGAAACTTTGGTGTCATCTTATGTTGTAGAGAGACCTTTGGAACCCCTTAGCCTCCATTTCCTGATAGCGATTGCTGCCACTAAGTTCCCTATAACTACACCAGAAGACATCAGTATCTTGGTGACTTAGCTACATGACAGAGTGTAAGTTCTTATGATTTCCTTTCAGATTTGCTGAGCACCATGTAATGAAGAACATGGGGGTTTTCCTACAGATGTGCCCTGGGCTCTAGTACCGGCTGCTAGACGTCTGAAATGAATCATATTATACTGCAGATGGGCGGATGTCACATATTTCCTATGATAACTGGTTTTGAAGATAATCTTTCGTTTTTTGCTGAATTAAACGTTTTGCTTTTAAAAAAAAGTTTAAAATTTCCTTTTTGTTTTATTTATTGCTATTTCTGACAAGGTGGGCTAAGGCTGTATTCATATGGTCATGAAAAATGTCCATGTGATAGTCGTTGTGGCAGTCACACAGCGTATATCAATGGTAGTGAATTCACACATTCATTTCTCGGATGGACCGTTTTTCGCATCCAGCAAAAAAACTGACATACTCTGTCTTTGTCTGTCAAAACAGACATAGATAGACCGGTGTGATTAGACCCAACTCATAGCTGCAGTGAGTGAACAGTACATGGGGCATGCAAGGCTCTCTACACTCATTCTATGGAACTTGTTAGAATAGCCAAGAAATGTTTGACTATTCTCGGAAGTGTCATAGATGTGAATCGACAAAGCAATAAGATAAGATAATCCTTTAATAGTCCTACCATGGGGAAATTCAGTGTGTTACAGCAGCATGGATAATACAGTAATATATTACAAGAAAGAACACATACAAGCTCAGAATAGCAGATAGAAAAGATACCAGGAGTCCTAGAAACTACAAAGAAAAAAGAAAGACTTCAGGATCATTTAGTTCTCTGTGCGGAGTGATCTCCGCTTAGCCTGATGTTGATTATACAGCCTGACCGTGGTTGGGAGGAAGGATCTCCGATAGCGCTCCTTCTCATACTTGGGTCACTGACAGTACTGCCCAGTGCTGTCACAGTCTCATAGATAGGATGGGATTTATTCTCCAGCAAGGAGCTCAACACGGACAGTGTCCTCCTGTCACCCACAAACACAGTGTAATCTATACTCCTGTACCTGCAGGATGAGTCTTGGGGGCCCCTGTTCTTGAGAGAAATGCGGTTCCTGGATGTGGGACCTACATCGCTAGGACATTTATGGCTTATCCTGCGAAACTATCCCCTTTATGCCAGCCCATCTATTCAAGTAAACCCCATCCTAACCAGATCAGACAATCTGCGGTAGAAGTACAGTACTAAAAGTTAAAAGGGTGTTCTAGTTCTTTATTTTAACAACCTGCAGAGGCTTAAAGTAACATAATATGTGTTTTTACATCTCAATGCTGCTGGGGATCCAGGAGAGAGCCTCAATTTGGATTTCTGGCATCCTCTAGCCCTGTATGTGAGTGATGCAGCCAGTCAGTAGGTGAGCAGTGATGACACGTGGGCAGAAAGTCAACAAAGACTGAGGATTCCTGGTCAAATGGAGAGAGGTGAGTATATATAGTTTGTTATTTTCTAATATTGAAGACCTATGCTTAGAATGGGAAGCAATATTAGGGTGTAGGACCCTTGCAGATCAGCTATTCTGTGCGAGCATGACTCCTGATAATGTTTGCACTCTTCAATGAAGTCTATGGAACAGCGCTGAGAACCTAAGTCCGCTACTACACATTGTACAGCGAATGCGGAGTGTGTAATCATTACCAAAAGCCTCAGTCCCTTGGAGTAGCTGATCTGCATCAATATTGGAAAGTGAATGATGCCTTTACCTTCTGAAAAGGGTGGGGGTAGAGGATAGATGAATTGAAACACCCCTTTAAAGGTGTACATAGGGCCAATGTTTATTGGGAGTCCCCAGCAAATTATCTGCTCAATAGTAAGGCTGTAATGCAGATAGAAAAATAAAAATCAGTAAAAGATTAAAACAGCAGTGGCACCATACACTTCTTATACATAAAAGTAAATGCAGCGAGGACACAGACTGACATCTCATTGCTTGTGGTTAGAAAACTGCGAGTCGCCTCCCTCTTGTAATCAGAGCCCTCTAGTGGTGACTAAATGTATTGCAAATATAACATCTTCCAAATTATACTGGATTTCACAGCACTTCTCAAGAAAGAATGCTTCACTTTTCTATCTAATAGTAATGTCTGAATACAACTTGCAACCATTATATTGCATATAGAGCTGTTATCTTCTGTGGGTTTCCAGTCTATACTACCCAGCGTGTTGTATTTATAATATATGTCCTTACACATATTGTAGCTGTATACTACAGTACGCTAACATACAGTGTAAAGTGTACACTGTTAAACAGGTCAACAGGATTGAGATGTGTACCTAGGATTGTCTTCTTTTGCAATGCTAAGAGTGAAATTCACAAAAAAAATAAAAATCTTTCCACGTTACCAGTATTAGGATATATTCACACTGAACTATATTCTGCAGATTTTCCTCTGCCAAATATGCAGATGATACACTTTTTCACAGGGAATTTGTTCTGGCTGCAGATCCACAGCGGATGATACCTGTTAATATCTCATCCGCTCAGTGGCCATTATAGAATACCTCCCAACTTTTGAAGAACCGAAAGAGGGACAAAATATGCGGCGCGCAGCGTGCCGCGGCAAATTTAACCCCGTCCACTTTTGTGTTCACTCCGCCCATTCTCATTAATTTTTCATGTGCCCGCACACAGTATAATCCTCCTACAGTCACCCGTAAATTATATGTCCCCCCTCTATCTCTCCCCCAGTTTCATGTCTCCTCCATCTCTGTCCCCAGATTCATGTCCCCACATCTCTGTCCCCAGATTCATGTCCTCCCCTCCATCTCTGTCCCCAGATTCACATCCCCCCCATTTCTGTCCACAGATTCATGTCCCCTCCATCTCTGCCCCCAGATTCATGTCCCCCATCTCTGCCCCCAGATTCATATCCCCACATCTCTGCCCCCAGATTCATGTCCTCTCCATCTCTGCCCCCAGATTCATGTACCCTCCATCTCTGCCCCCAGATTCATGTCCCCTCCATCTCTGCCCCCAGATTCATGTCCCCTCCATCTCTGCCCCCAGATTCATGTCCCCTCCATCTCTGCCCCCAGATTCATGTCCCCTCCATTTCTGCCCCCAGATTCATGTCCCCTCCATTTCTGCCCCCAGATTCATGTCCCCTCCATCTCTGCCCCCAGATTCATGGCCCCTCCATCTCTGCCCCCAGATTCATGGCCCCTCCATCTCTGCCCCCAGATTCATGTTCCCCCATCTCTGCCCCCAGATTCATGTCCTCTCCATCTTTGCCCCCAGATTCATGTCTCCATATCTCTGCCCCCAGTGTCATGCCGTCCTCTCCATCTCTGCCCCCAGTGTCATGCCGTCCTCTCCTTCATCTGCCCCCAGTTTCACGTTCCATCTCAGTGTACACACTACGCTTACCTTCTCCTCGCTCCCCCGCCACTCTCTCCGCACCTCTCTCTCTCGCACACAGTTGTAGGCACGATGTGACGTCATCACATCGTGTCACACAGCCAGTAGCCGGCGTGCAGCGGCGAAGCAAGGAGCTGAGCTGTGACAGCTCCTTGCTTTAGCCGCGTATGTGTTCAACTCAGATCTGCGTCCTCTGGACGCAGATCTGAGTTGAAATCGGGACATACCTCCTTCCAACCGGGACCACGGGACATGTCACCGAAATCGTGAATGTCCCGCGGAAATCGGGATGGTTGGGAGGTATGTTATAGGTGCTGTGGATTGGTTACTTGCAGTTCCACATATATGTCCAAAATGGGATGCAGCTGTTTGCCAACTATATACAGGAATACAGTCAGCATTGATCTGTTTTTTTTATCCATTTCAGTAAATAATGAACATTGTTAGTCATTTATCATACAAAATACATTAGGGGGCCTTCTATGTGCCTGTCTTAGGCTAAAAGCTCTACTTTGCTGGAAAAGCTGGAGGGTTTTAGTTGCAGATTTTGTGGCGTTTTTTTTTTTCAGCCAAAGCCTTTTTTTCCTCATTTTGTTTGCTGCTATTTTGCCTCAAAAAACAGCAGTAACAAACATGTGGGCCTTATCCTTAGTCAGGTACCCTCTGCCGCTAACTAGGCCTTAATATTGCTGAGGCCTCTTAATATAAACGCATGACTATTGAATTGAAATCTATATCATCTATATCACCACTTGGATACAGGGGTTTGTAAATTCTCCATTTAACCTTTTCCCATTGTGACATGAACTGTATTATAAAGGTTGTACAATGTAGCATATATAGTATGTTACCCATAGTGCATATAGAAAGTATAATAGACCTATGTAATTCCAGTTATAGTGTCCAAAATATATTAACCATAATTCATATAACATAATAGTATAACTGTCCTCTTTCACATCTTCTATCCAAGTATGTAGTTCATGTGTTTTTCCTAAGCTCAACCTTTTCAAAGAAACAGGTGTATGTTGGTTTAAGAAGCATCTTTCCTTGGACGAGACCTCGCTACAGTAAAACTATACATACGCCTCTAGAATTCACAAGATATCCAAATGCACCACTAATGTCTCCAATAATGGCTATGCTAAATCTAGTTTACCATTTGAATTGTCAATCTCAATATGTATATAGTGCAAGCATGTTGGATGCCAATAGACTCAATCCTCCCAAGGAGTCAGGCAGTAGCTTAAAGGGGTTGTCCCATCACAAGCATCCTATCTATACTGCTAGTTTATGTGGATTTAAGACTTTTCCTAAATGCATTGCTTTATTAAAACTGCTTTGTTTGGCCGCTATCTTAATTTATTCACTTCACTGTTTACATTCCGTTTCTATGGCCCTTGGGATTATCTGCTCATTTGTCAAGTGATGTAGCTGCCTGCTCTCAGAGGAGAGGGAGGGGCTGGGAGCAGCTATGAGCTGTTTGAGAAGCTCCGCTACTATGACACAGATAGGGGAGGTGAGAGCTCCGGGATTTCTGAGCTCTTATCAGTCGGTTTAATTGAATTTGGCTGATAAGGGCTGAGATAGGGAGTCCGTTACCTCTGTATGTAATGTAAACTGTCTCAAATCCAGCACTGCTACATCAGCTTCACACTGTGGTAATTCATTTACAACCAATCCTGTGCAAGTGAAACCCCGCCCACCTATGTGCTGAGAAAAGCAGGAAGTGAAGAGAGCACAACAGCCTGCAGGTTAGTGAACAAGAGTCATGGGAATACCCCTTTAATTCCCTCTACCTACTGAAAACAGGTATGCTCGCCCGATCTGAGTATTCACGTATGCAGGTTGGGAGGAATATCTGTTCAACCAAATACAATAGCAAGTGTACAGCCAGACTAAGACACTTAAGAGTAGGTTCATAGTACTGTTATTATATTCCATTGCTAGGATCCATCATAAGATAAGAATGAGGATCTTTAATGACTACAGAATGACTGATGTAGAGGGCAGACCCTCCGTCTGCATACAATCTAATGTATAAGACACAACAGAAACTTTCTTCCTTTATGGTTGTTTACTTTTAAGATGACTGTACGAGTCTTACATGCATGCAGGACTATTTCTTCCATTGGAAAAGTAAACAAAGTAGACAGAAGAAAGTTTCCATTGTGTTTGTTCGACTACAGTGAATGGGAATGGAGCAAACAGAGGGGTCTCTATCTGCATCTCTATCACTGTTAAAGTCCGTTGCTCTCATCCTATGACGTATAAGAGTAATGGGCTGGAATAATGGTAGTGTGAAAGTACCCTTACTTAACTGTAAACATTATCTGGGACCAATGAGGGCTTCAATAAGAATGGAAAGACCCTCGTCACATACAAAGCACATGTACAATGTGTACCAGTTATCTTATAGACACAACATACTGGCTACTGATCTTATCTCTCTAATGTACAGCTCTATTCTATTACGCCACAAGCCCAGAACACGGTATTTTGTCCTGCATTGTACAGAGATGGAAAATGCGACTTGATGACAGAACATTTAACAAGTAGATGTTATGGGCACAGCGCACTTCGCTTAGGAAACACCATCTGTTCCGCCCCTAATTAGTTATGTATAAAAACACATCTCATTAAGATGGAAGCATTACACAATGTACCCACATAAAGGAAGGCAGAACATATCACAGCATGGATCTAAGATGCCTCTTAACCAGGAGGAGCTGTAATGCCATGACAAATCCTTTACCTTCTTGTACAGGTTTCTTCAACTAAAGGAAACTAATAATTAAAGGAAACAAATACATCATTGTATATTCATAGATTTATTGTAGGCAGAATTTTTCTTTGAAGTTTTTTAAAAAATATCTCCTTGCAGTTTAGATGTTTATTTGTGCCATTATTTCTTTCTTTACAAATATTTCCTTATTTCTGCCATTCTTTCTTTAGTCTTCTCTTTTATAACACCCAGGGTAATTTGCTACATACTTACAATGAGTTAGAAGGTATGACAGATATGTTCGCTATACAAGATATAATAATATAGCAGATATAGAGATGTAGACACTAAAATAAACGCATAAAAGGGCCTAGTTATATATTATATATGTAATAATTAGCCATTCATATAGCATAAGATTCCCTAATACTCTACAAGTAATGATGGTGCAGTACTATTGTGGCTCATATAAACGTTATGTAAATGTGAATAAAACATAATGTGCTTTAATATATAGTATTTTATGTTACATAGATATTACCCGCCATGCAACCCTTACAATTGCATGGGGCCCCCAGAGATCAGTAGGGCCCTATACTTGCCACCTGTCCTGAATTTGCCGGGATTTTTCCATGTTACAACCTATAATTAATTTTATGGGAGGAGATAAAGTGTACTGCATGCTGTACATAAACTTGCTTTCATGTGATCTCATCTGTCTGATGAATGAGAGACTTATGTAATTGTCACAATGTGGTTACTTATCATTTCAAAGGCTCATAATAAAGTCCTGCTTGTCCCTGCCTGTCTGCTTAGTATTCCGCTAACACCTGCAACACCGAACCAGTAAATGGGTCATGATATGGTGACAATGCATGAAGTACAGTGGACTAACTAGCGTATGGTTGCATTATGTTCAATGACTTAGTTTCCATAAATCACTTATGATAAGAGGTCTAATCGCGAAATACTGTTTTATGCATTGTCTAAATGTGGATTAACAGATAATCCCTCATTGTAATCTCACTTATGTATAATTGTGTTGTGTTAATGAATACTGTGGCTTAGAAAAGCAGAATAATTCTATTTATACAAAACCACTGTGGAATAATAGACAATATGAGCGAGTAGTATTCGATCGAGTAGGTATTCGATGGAATACTACTAGCTATTCACAGTAAATATTTGATTCAGAACCAGCGTGGATTGGCCGAATGCTATACATTGTATAGCATTCGGCAAATCAACGCTGGTTCTGCAGCAGGCTCATTCTTGCTAGTTGGGAGAGCTGGCAGCTTGCTGTTATGAGGGAGCTGACTTTTTCTCATGGGAATGCATTGACCAGCGTTGATTGGCCAGTGTACAGCATTTGGCGAATCAACGCTAGTTCTGCCGGAGGCTCGTCTGTGAGGAGGCGGAGTCTAAGATCCGACCACAGCAGTCTCCATTGTGGTCCGATATTAGACTCCGCCTCTTCACAGACGAGCCTCCGGCAGAACCAGCATTGACTGGCCGAATGCTGTACACTGGCCAATCAACGCTGGTCAATTCATTCCTATGAGAAAAAGTCAGCTCCCTCGTAACAGCAAGCTGCCAGCTCTCAGACTAGCAAGGAGGAGCCTGCTGCAGAACCAGCGTTGATTTGCCACAGGCTCGTCCTTGCTAGTCAGGAGAGCTGGCAGCTTGCTGTTATGAGGGAGCTGACTTTTTATCAGCGCAACTGCAAGCACTGTGCAGTTAAAGCGCACGAACCCCCCATAGACTATAATGGAGTCCGTGCGCTTTAACTGCACAGCGCTCCTCCGAAACACTCTCCTCCTGCTATTCGTGGACTTGGTGACTCTCCTTTAGGCCAGGGCCCCATGGGACCTAAACGCTGCGATTTGCCCTCAGCGGAGACGGTAACGGAAAAATCGCGGCGTTGTACAGTGCAGACAAAGTGGATGGGATTCATACGAATCCCATCCCCACTTTGCGGAAAATATGGACACGCTGCGATTTGCAAAGTCGCAAATCGCAGCAAGTCAATTATATCTACGGAAACGCTGGCGACTTTCCCGTAGATCTAATGTTAAGAGAAAGTCCGCAGAGGAAAACTCTGTGAACTTTCTCTTAAAAGTGCTGCGGAAAGAACTGCAATGCGTTTCTTCTTTAGTGCTGCAGATATGGCCCGTGGGGCCTTAGCCTTAGTTGAATAGTGGTTTCCCCTGAAACGAGCATTTTTTCCCATAGACTATAATGGGATTCGGTATTCGATCGAGTAGTCGAATATTGACTACTACTCGAAACGAATATCGAATCTCAAATATTTCACTGTTCGCTCATCTCTAAATATTGTATTATCACTAAATGTGATTTAATTTAATGCAATCTTATAAAACCTGGTTCTACAATATGGATCCCCAGCCATTATTAACAAATCCAAAAAACATCCTTATAAATTAATCTTCTTTAAACAGTCTGTCACAAGATAAAACATTGAAATACTTAGAGGGGTTGTCTAGTTTGGGATAAAAATTGGCCATGTGTTTAAAAATGAATACTATTACCCAGGGGTGCACCTAGCAACTTTACTGCCTGAGGTGACCTGTAGAAATGGGTCCCTTCCTTTCCTGTGATGGGCCCCCCTCCCCTGATAAAAATGTAGGTGGCACGTGAAGTCAGATGGAGGCCTGAAGAGGACGCCTGGGTACCGCTGGATGTCTAGGATAGATGAGTATAACTGTTTGTAGCTTTTACTTACTCCCCTGGTGCCACACAATTTCGGCCGCTACCTATTAGCGGATGTCTTACTCAACGGTCCTCACTCCTGTAAAATCTGGTCTCCACTTCTTCCTCCAGGGCTGAAGAACGCAGCCAAGCTCTAAGGACGAAGAAGATTAGGCCAAACTGGACAGGAATGGTGATCGGTGGGTAAGACATTGGCTGCTACCTGCAGAATAATCCAAAAGGTAGCAGCCAATTAAAAAAAATGCTGCCCCTCAGCTTATGTCAGGAGGTGCATGACAGGTATGACCCTGTACTTACCTCCTGAATCCCCCCTGCTTAGTCTCTCCTTCCCCTTGCTGGTGTTTCTTGATGGGCTGCAGCAGTGACATCATGTTGACCATACATGACCGCTTCAGCAAATCACTGTCCTCATCCGTGAGGTAGCATTGACTGGTTTGCAGTGCTAAAAATCAACACATGCAACAAAAATTTAGACCTTTTTCATGCCTTGTACAGAAAACATGTGCACGCAGCATGATAGATCAGCTCCATAGTTGGATTAGCAGGAAAATAGTGATGTCAGCTCATTACTCTGCAGCAAAAGTCTACTGAGCCCATTCATACCTTCATTTTTCAAACACGTGGCTTATTTTCTATGAAAGTTGCAATTTTCTTCATATGCAAAGAGCATGAAGCCCCACATGCAGATATAAACCTTGATCTGCCCCACATGCAGATGACTGACAGCCTCCCTGCCCTTAACATATAAGTCCCAGTTTTGACAGATATTGTACAGATCACCCACTGCTCCTCCCCAGCAGTGCCCTGCAAGTCTCTGTGACACCCCTGCCACTATAAAGTCCTATTCGGATGGTGGAAAGTCCTCAGATTCCTTTTCATTTTACATTCTTCCAGCATCCTGTAGCATTACTGATTGATCAACCCTGGAAACCAAGGCAATATCATGCAGGACACTGCCTCCCACCTCTGCCTCCCATTGAAACAAGTTGGCCAAATTCCGCTATGTGGTCAGCCTACTAATTGACTATACTGCACAAGGCAGCACAGGTAACAAAGATTTTGCCATGCCCAGACTTTGCCATGTACTTCATGCTCATTTGCACATAACAAAAAACACAAAGAGAACCTTTCAACACCTCCACCAATTCTAGTTCCTAGCATATGTTAATTGTTAGTTGCTGCTCCACTGATTCCGGCACTGTTGGAATTCTATCTCTAGTCTTCACCGTTCCTGAGCAATTGGCGCAGGTTGGTTTGGTGCTTGATGTGCTATTTAAGCTTTGTAATGTCAGTAGGGCAGTTTCGGGGGAGGTGTGATTCAGTGGTCTAATCAGAGGCAGCCAGTGTCAGACCTCAGAATCACACCCCGTACCTGCTCCTGCCTGACACCGCCCTCCTGACAGTACAGAGCCTAAATAGCATATATAGGCATCAAAACATTGATTGCTCGGGAATGGTGGGGGCTAGAGAAAAATTCCAACTGTGCTGGAATCAGTCGAGCAGTGCCTATTAAAGTGATGCAAAGAGCTGGACTTGGTTTAGGTGATGAATAGTCCTCTTTAACAGATAAAACTGGTACATACGTTGTCTCCTAAATTGTGGAATGAAAAGTTTGAGAAATTGGACTGATTTAGTTAGATTTGCAGAAATATCCCGCTACATGATGATCTTTTAATAGAGGTAATGACTCGGCAAGGCTAAGTAAAATGTACTGTACATTCACTATCATCACTCAATACCACTGGTTTTCAGAGAACACAGGACTAATAATCTGCAATCCCTCAATCCTGGCAGAGGCGCAGTCAGCATTTTGTGAAGTTTAAGTACTCCGCTCTGATTTAAATAGAGGTCATTTTTATCAGCGCAGAAACATAAGGCTCTTAGTCATCGGTAAGAATCCGCCAGCTGAAGTTCCAATCACTAAATTCACTGTAATGTAACCCAGAACATTCTATAAAAACTGGGGCATATTTTTCAGTTTTGTATTCTGAATTTAAAGGGAACCTGTGACCATGAAAATGCTGTCCAGTCTATGAACGGCTTGTTATAGAGCAGGGTGAGCTGAGCAGATTCATGTATAGTTTTATGAGAAAAGATTCAGGGGAACTTCTATTTGATTCATTTATACTTTTGCTCAGTCTAGTCCTACATAGTGTCTGACAGCGCTCCATGTATGACTATGCGTGTCAATCACTGATAGCACCGCCCCCATGACAATATGACTGTCTTTAAACATACGAGCAAATATGTAAATGGTTAAATGACAAGTGATACTGAATCTTTTCCCACAAAACTCCTGCTCTGCAACATACCGCCTGCAGATTGTCTACATTTACATGGTGACAGGTTCTCATCCAAGTGCAACCTCAGCAATAACATGTACAAATCAATGTACAGGGGGCAACGTGGTGGCTCAGTGGTTAGCACTGCAGCCTTGCAGTGTTGGAGTCCTGGGTTCAAATCCCACCAGGAACATCATCTGAAAGAAGTTTGTATGTTCTCCCCGTGTTTGCGTGGATTTCCTCCCATTCTGCAAAGACATACTGATAGGGAAAAAAAAAAGTATGGTACATTGTAATCCCTATATGAGGCTCACAATCTACAAAGTAATAAAAAAAAAATAAAAATCAATGTACAGAAAAGAAGCCCATTATTATGATACTTCTCCATCCTAAAACATCATATCACTTTCTGATCTCCAGAATACTGGACTATAGACATGGACTAAAATTCCTTAGGCTAAATATTCATTTCTTAGTTTTTCTTTTACATAAATTTTTTTTCCAGAAAGTAAAAAGTGAAGCAGATAATTCGGATGCAAACATGGTTCTAGATAAATGAAAAATTTCATCAGGAATAGCCAAACACCTTAGACAATGGGAGAAAGAAGGGTCAGTCATGTTGATTTTCAACATGTCCCATCCTTTTGTCCTCATGATAGAACACATGTCCTAATGTGAACACATGCTAGGCCAACATCAATCTAAATTATATGGCCAGCCTTAGATCACATAAACTCTAATGAATATAAATGCTGAATATTGTCTTATATAATGTATTCTTTTTTTTTCCCCGTTCCGTGTAAACATACCCTTTCAGGCCTCCCCTCTACCATCTCACCTATGACGTTTTACCTGTTGATGACCTGACATTTACAACAGATTGCTCTAAATATATGAATACAGTTGTATTACAGATATAACTGTGTATAAAGCAACCGAGAGAATGCACTGAATATGGGGTTTTAAAGGGGTCTTCCAGGACTATTAAATGTATGTCATACCCTTAGGCTACATTATTAATGTCAGATGGGTAGGGGTCTCACTCCCTGCACCCCTGCTGATCAACTGTTTAAAGAAGTCTTGGTGCTTGAGCAATAACCATTTCCTCTTCTCAGACAGGTAACATAATGTTCAGTAGTCACACTGGAATGCTGCAGCTCAGTCCCATTCCAATGAATGAAGCTGAGGTGTAATCCCAAACAAAATCACTATACAATGTACAGCACTGGACTTGGTAAGTAGTGCTGAAGCTGCAGCACTTGTCACAAGTGCCACACACCTTTCAAACAGCTGATCAGTGGGGGTGCTGGTTGTCACACCTCCACCAATGTGATACAGATGACCTATTCAAAGAGTAGGTCATCAATATCATAATTCCAGAAAACCCCTTTAATGCACACATTGTATAGTAGCTGCAGAGACCTCATGTGCAGCCATATCATGCTCCAAGTGGACCTGTATGCTGAGATGTTTTCTCCTGCAAGAACTCCACAACATAGAATCTGATTTCTGGCAGAAAAAAATACTATATGCAAGTGGAGAAGTATACAATATAAAGTCTGTATGAGCGGTAATACAGCCATATGTATAAGGCCTCTTACATTCTGAATTTTGCTGTTGCAGAAGCATCCAGCACCATCATTCATAGCATAGGACAGAGCATACTGACACAGAATGAAGAGCCACAGCAGGGGCAGATCATTAAAAGCCTGGGTGACATATTTACTACTGCCTTCCAATAGCTTCACAATGTCTGCTCAGAACAGACTCATAAAATATGCATCACCTTTGTCACCATCCATTTCTTCTTAAAAAGATCACAAGGAAACAACATTAATAGCAGAAGCCATATCATTATATGTGAATAATACCTGGTAATATCCCTCAGCTGGCAGAGCTCAGCGCTTTATTGTACTGCTTACTTTGTACTCCATCGTAGTTGACTGCTTAAAGGGAGTCTACTATGACCAAAACCCCTCCTAAACCACTTATGTGTAGGGATAGTTAGTAACATAGTGAATGTATCTGTCTTGCCTTAAATGTAATCTTGTTGCTAAGAAATTCAACTTTTATTCTATATGCAAATGATCTGTTCACTTGACAGGGCCACGACTGCTTTAGTGGTCGCAGCATATCACAATGGATTTGTCAGGTTAAAGGTACAGTACTATAGTCATGTACCAAGGTGTCCATCAAATGACCAGATATTTTTACACTAGATGTGACCAATGAAGGAAACAGATTTCGTAAGGAAATAGTGATGACATTGAGCGAGTGTTTGTTGTCACATTACTAGAATATAAACTTATCACAGTTTGATGAATTTTTTGCTGAAAAGCTTACTCTTTGGCACAAAACATACTCCGGTGCGAAGCGGTATAGCACTGTATATATAGTAAATGACAGCAATGATTCTTACAGCAATGCAGTAGTTATTTGTGCTGCAATAGTTCCTGTTTATATTACCTGATCATAGACACTTGGTTACTACACATTCTCCTTTTAGTCCTGCCCCTCTCCCACATCTACGGTACATAACATGGACTTGCAGTTTTTTGTTATATAGACAATAAACACTATATAAACACTATAACAACTGTATAATAAGTAGAACCATTGAAAGGGTGGAATTATTGGGAGTCTTGTAAATATGATCCCAAGTACACAAGAACCATTACACAAGGAAAAGCTTTCCATTGTTGCTCATACACAGGCTCAAACAAGAACTGGGTCACAGGATTTATAAAGAGATTTACCAAATTTATTGCAAATGATTAAGTAATAATTATACTACAGTAACCCAGTCATGAGACAGCTAGCACCTCCACCTGCAAGAATAGCAGGTAGGCCCTATATAGTTCATCATAGAGTTCCACTTACTGCACAGTAACAATCTACCATCATTTGTGAGCGATAAATTCACTAGCTTAGTCCCTATCCATCAGAGAGTAGGACGCTTCTATTGTAATATAAGTAGTAGTTGCAGGGAACCATCTAAGGCTCAGTTCACACCTGCGCCCGGTCTCTGCCTGGGAATTCCGTTCCCCATTCTACTTTAAAAATGCACAGAAAAAAGTCCTGCACACGAAGCTTTTCTCTTCACATTTTTCCATACATTTTGAGCAGCAACCCAGTGGACCCCATTATAGTCTATGGGCAACCTCTTTTTTAAGCGGATTTTAAGCAGTTTCCCATACGAAAACTGAATGCAAGTGTGAACCTAGCGTTACTACTACAGGCTGAATGTGAGGCATATCTACCTTGGACTCAGTTTTGGAGCCGCAGGGTACGTCATCTGTATCACTTACTATGAGACACCTGCCACGCTGCAGCTTCAATATATCACCCTGTTTAGACATCGAAATACATTTCAGTAGTTGATCCTTGTTGGTTTAAAATTCAGAATTTTACAAAGAGCAACCTCTCTTATTTTTTATATTTGCACACATATGATATAAACCAATGTATGCGTTTCTAAAATTGAGTTTGTACATTGATTCTCCATCATCTAATATTTATTATGATGTATGTATAGGTCCTCCTGATTGGTGGGATTAACTTCAGCCCTCTGTATTGTATGCCTCTGAATGCTGTATATAACCAATGGGAAGGAAGGAACAGCTTGTGACTTCCTGGAGAGCCTGGTAGTCGCTGACAGTTTGCTTTCTGTTGCTGTGGCTGCACAGCTGCCTCAGGGGTAACTTACCCTGCATGACGTTCATATACGTTCTTGGAGATTTAAGATATTTATAGTCTATTGGTGGCCGCCATGTATTTATATATGTCTTAGTGTGACTAAATCCTGATGTTAATGGTGCAATAGTTTCCCACTAACTTAAGTAGACATTGCAATGCAGATACATCTGTCGCTACATGTGCTGGCAATCACAAGCTGAAATATTAAAGTCTACATGTATAGTTTACACTGACATCTATGTTGTGCTTAACATCCATACCATCCTTCAGGTCTACACCACACCAATGCATAGGCTCATACATAATAAAATGCTGTGCGTCTCTGCTGAGAAAGAACCATGTCTAAAATAAGAAAGATAACGCCTTCTCCTCACCTCGTAAGCTGTTCAGAGACACCATCAAGTTGGCTTTCAGCTGCGGGTCACTCACATTTTCCATCAGTTTTCGGAGTCTCATGAGTTGGGCTTTGGCCACAGTATGTCTTTTTACCTCTCCACGAATGGCCACTGAGTTCTGGTGCTTTGCAGTATTGGTCCTGAAACTCCCCTGTGTTCCATCTCTGTTTCTTCCAAGCTCGCCACTCATCCCCTGTTATCTTCTGACTGCATGTACACATGAATAACACCTTTAGAGATAGGTCACTTTGAGAAGTTGTCCATTTGTCTTGGAAGAGTTCTTCTCTGGAAACCTCCCGTGTTAGCTAGGGTTCTTTTAGCGTTGAAGTGACTGTTTTAGTGAGTTAGTCAGTATGTTCTCACTGTGTCAGCCGAGGCATCTCCTCCGTTCACGTGTGCACTTCCTGGACTGACAGGAAAGTTTCAGATGTGCTTGTATGCCTGCCTGCTGACAGTGTCCCTCCCAGACAGTACACACACACTAAACATGAAGGATGGATTTAACTCTTTTTGTTGCCCTCAAGGCCTGCATGTAAAGTCCTAAAGAGAGTCAAGTTTTTGTTTTTCTCGAAAGATTCATTTACCAGATATCAAATAAAGCGTAAAGAGAGAGGAAGCTGTAACGTATATTATCCGAAACTGAGCTGCAAGATAGCATGCAGGAAGTAGATAACCACGAACCAAACCTAGCAACGAATCCTATTGTACAATGAGGTCTGCTACCACATCATCTCTAGTTACACTTGTACAGAAGGCCTAGACGACGGCTTATAACGTATCTGAAAACATGGATATTAAATTTACCGTATGAAGAACTAAGAGGATCTACTCAGAACCACAGAGGAGAAAACAAAAAAAAAAACTATAAGTATTTAAAAAATACATCCAACCTAACAGGCGAGACATTTACAATAGCGAGGTAGCAAAGGAAACAGTGAATAAGCAGCCCCCTGTGCCTGCAGGGTCCTTCTGTCTGTATGTAAACCACAGGCGTAGGCGATAATTACACAATGATGTCATTACATTAGAAAAAAACACCAAACTATAAAAATCAATACTTCATTATTATAGTGTATAATATCCAATGTATAGAACAGGAGGCCTTTATATAGAGCAGAACATGACATCATCAGTGATGAGAGGGCGGAACAAGGTGGAACTTTGGCACTTGAGTCTGTCATTGACTAGATTTGGCACCTTCAGCATTGAAGATAACTCTGACTATAACAGAAATAGAGCTAATTGTCTAAAGAGAATCTGTCAGGTCATCTTATGGATGATGATTTCTAAGCAAAAAACAGACTAAATATTGATAAGATTCCTAGGAGAGTCGCTGAGAGCCCTGCTTACCCTGTCTTCAAAGTTATTGACACACAGTGACTAACACATTGTATGTGTGCGGGGTAACCAGGACTCTTACTATGTCCATGGGGGCCCTGGAAGACGAGGCCCATTTCCTGCTACACTGCACCAAATACTCAGCTGTGAGGGTCGTCTACTTCCAAAGACTCTCTGCCCACATCCCAGGCTTCACATCTGCAGATGAGAAGAGGAAACTGTACATCCTACTAGGAAAAGAGGAGTCCACTGTGGAGATCGCTGCCCAATATGTGTCCAGCTGTCACCAAATGAGGGGAAGATGAAACCCCGTGGACTGTTACACCCCCTAATCACCCATTCACCCCCGGAATTTCTGCTCCCTCCCTCAATTATCCCCCCCCCCCCCCACGCACACACATCCCAATGCCCCCCCCCCCCCCCCATACACACACACACACACACACACACCATACCAACCATTCCCTCTGGCACCAAGAAAGCTCTTCTGGCTTGGTTTAATCTGATGGATCATGAGAAGAGGAAATTCTACATCCTATTGGGAGAAGAGGGGTCGACTGTGGATATCGCTGCCCAATATGTGTCCATCTGCCACCAACTAAGGGGAAGATGAGACCCCAAAGACTATTATACCCCAAATCACCCACCCAAGCCCCCCATACCCACCATTCTACCCCCCAACTCTCCCCCCCCCCCCCACTTTACTTGCTTTGGCAATGACAAATATCTATTCGGACGCGCCAATAAAGCCTCTTTGATTTGATTCAGCTCAGCTTCTCTCTCTGTCTTATCCTGCTCTCAGATCGCACAACAGAAATCACCTGACAGGTGAAAAGAGAGGTTCCTTAATATAACGCTACTACTGGAACTGCTCAACACTACCATTCATTCAGTAGCAGACACAGATTGTTTCTACCACCCTACAGTTTAGATTTATTGACCTAGTCCAGGTTCCTGTACAGAATATCATGTAGTATGGTATTTTTTTTTTTTGTTGCAGATGTTGTTGCGGTTTTTTGAGCCAAAGCCTGGAGTGGATTGAGCAGAAGGGAGAAGTAAGAGAACTTCCTATATACACTATGTGATCAAAAGTATCCAGACACCCCCAAAAACATACGTTTTCATATTAGGTGCATTGTGCTCCCACCTACTGCCAGGTACTCCATATCAGCGACCTCAGTAGACATTAGACATCGTGAGAGAGCAGAATGGGGCGCTCCACGGAACTCACGGACTTCGAACGTGGTCAGGTGATTGGGTGCCACACATCACACAGGTCAATGCCAAAGGACGCCTCGCTTGGTGTAAGGAGCGTAAACATTGGACGATTGAAGAGTGGAAAAACGTGTGGAGTGACGAATCACGGTACACAATGTGGCGATCCGATGGCAGGGTGTGGGTATGGTGAATGCCCGGTGAACGTCATCTGCCAGCGTGTGTAGTGCCAACAGTAAAATTCGGAGGCGGTGGTGTTATGGTGTGGTCGTGTTTTTCATGGAGGGGGCTTGCAACCCTTGTTGTTTTGCGTGGCACTATCACAGCACAGGCCTACATTGATGTTATAAACACCTTCTTGCTTCCCACTGTTGAAGAGCAATTCGGGGATGGCGACTGCATCTTTCAACACGATCGAGCACCTGTTCATACTGCACGGCCTGTGGTGGAGTGGTTACACGACAATAACATCTCTGTAATGGACTGGCCTGCACAGAGTCCTGACTTGAATCCTATAGAACACCTTTGGGATGTTTTGGAAAGCTGACTTCATGCCAGGCCTCACCGACCTACATCGATACCTCTCCTCAGTGCAGCACTCCATGAAGAATGGGCTGCCATTCCCCAAGAAACCTTCCAGCACCTGATTGAACGTATGCCTGCGAGAGTGGAAGCGGTCATCAAGGCTAAGGGTGGGCCAACACCATATTGAATTCCAGCATTACCGATGGAGGGCGCCACGAACTTGTAAGTCATTTTCAGCCAGGTGTTCGGATACTTTTGATCACATAGTGTATCTCCTATTCCTTTTGTAGTCATTCTTGGCTTTGGCTTAAAAAACTGAAACAAAATCTGCAACAAAAAAAGCCACGTTTTGGCAATGTGGGGCCTCAGCCTTATACAAGTTTTTTTTTAGTTTTTTTATGCAAAACTAATGACTTTTTTCATTTTGCACCCTGCTTGTCACTTTGAAAAAACAAGTGGATAAACAGGGCAGGAATGTAGGTGGGCAGGGATAGGGATGTTTGGTTCAACAAATTTATTATCATTTACACCAGAAAACTTTTAGTGTTTACTTTTAATGTTATACACTAATGAATATATGAAACATTATGAAAATATAATAATAATGTTATATTGTTGAATATAGAATTGATGTTATAGCACTGTATATACTCAGTCCAGTCATATTAATGTGACCTCCGCCTACCTTTGATGTCAATGTTAAATAACCAATCGCAGAAGTCATGTGTCATCAGCCATCTGCGTGCACTCATCATTGTGGAAGGCACGATGGATCAACACAAGTATGCATCTATCCTTGCGGACCATGTTCACCCCTACATGCGAACTGTTTTTCCTCAGGATGATGGCATCTACCAGCAGGACAATGCGACATGTCATAAAGCTCGCAGTGTACGTGTGTGGTTCGAGGAGCACCAGGATGAGTTTACCGTACTCCCTTGGCCAGCAAATTCCCCCGACTTGAACCCAATCGAGAATCTGTGGGACCATCTGGATCGGGTTGTTCGCGCCATGGATGCTCAACCGCGTAACCTAGCGCAGCTGGCCATGGCACTGGAGTTGGCATGGCTCAGCATCCCAGTGACCATCATCACAACATCCCCTCTCTTCCTGCACTTCACAACTGGTGTTTTTGTGCATCCTATGCCACTTCATAGGAAGCAGAAGTGGCATTAGAATTGTGTTACATTTATTGTCATTTACAGTCTTATGAAAAAGTTTGGGCACCCCTATTAATCTTAATCATTTTTAGTTCTAAATATTTTGGTGTTTGCAGCAGCCATTTCAGTTTGATATATCTAATAACTGATGGACACAGTAATATTTCAGGATTGAAATGAGGTTTATTGTACTAACAGAAAATGTGCAATATGCATTAAACCAAAATTTGACCGGTGCAAAAGTATGGGCACCCTTATCATTTTATTGATTTGAATTCCCCTAACTACTTTTTACTGACTTACTGAAGCACAAAATTGGTTTTGTAACCTCAGTGAGCTTTGAACTTCATAGCCAGATGTATCCAATCATAAGAAAAGGTATTTAAGGTGGCCAATTGCAAGTTGATCTCCTATTTGAATCTCCTCTGAAGAGTGGCATCATGGGCTACTCAAAACAACTCTCAAATGATCTGAAAACAAAGATTGTTCAACATAGTTGTTCAGGGGAAGGATACAAAAAGTTGTCTCAGAGATTTAACCTGTCAGTTTCCACTGTGAGGAACATAGTAAGGAAATGGAAGACCACAGGGACAGTTCTTGTTAAGCCCAGAAGTGGCAGGCCAAGAAAAATATCAGAAAGGCAGAGAAGAAGAATGGTGAGAACAGTCAAGGACAATCCACAGATGACCTCCAAAGAGCTGTAGCATCATCTTGCTGCAGATGGTGTCACTGTGCATCGGTCAACAATACAGCGCACTTTGCACAAGGAGAAGCTGTATGGGAGAGTGATGAGAAAGAAGCCGTTTCTGCAAGCATGCCACAAACAGAGTCGCCTGAGGTATGCAGAAGCACATTTGGACAAGCCAGCTTCATTTTGGATGAAGGTCCTGTGGACTGATGAAACAAAGATTGAGTTGTTTGGTCATACAAAAAGGCGTTATGCATGGCGTTCAAAAAAACAGCATTCCAAGAAAAACACTTGCTACCCACTGTAATATTTGGTGGAGGTTCCATCATGCTTTGGGGCTGTGTGGCCAATGCCGGCACCGGGAATCTTGTTAAAGTTGAGGGTCGCATGGATTCCACTCAGCATCCGCAGATTCTTGAGAATAATGTTCAAGAATCAGTGACGAAGTTGAAGTTACGCCGGGGATGGATATTTCAGCAAGACAATGATCCAAAACACCACTCCAAATCGACTCAGGCATTCATGCAGAGGAACAATTACAATGTTCTGGAATGGCCATCCCAGTCCCCAGACCTGAATATCATTGAACATCTGTGGGATGATTGGAAGCCGGCTGTCCATGCTCGGCCACCATCACACTGAACTGAACTTGAATTGTTTTGTAAAGAGGAATGGTCCAAAATACCTTCATCCAGGATCCAGGAACTGATTAAAAGCTACAGGAAGCGACTAGAGGCTGTTATCTTTGTAAAAGGAGGATCTACTAAATATTAATGTCACTTTTCTGTTGAGGTGCCCATACTTTTGCACCGGTCAAATTTTGGTTTAATGCATATTGCACATTTTCTGTTAGTACAATAAACCTCATTTCAATCCTGAAATATTACTGTGTCCATCAGTTATTAGATATATCAAACTGAAATGGCTGTTGCAAAGACCAAAATATTTAGAACTAAAAATGATTAAGATTAATAGGGGTGCCCAAACTTTTTCATAGGACTGTATGTCAGTTTACTGCTGCAATTGATCAGAGAAACCATCACAGACACAAGGCCTAGTGAAGGAGCCATCCCATTCATGAAGAGGTATACATTTGTGGCTGTTCTGCTGCCACAGAGATGGGAAGGCTGGTTATAGCATTGCATATAGTGTCTATGTTATGGTACTAAATATAGTATTAGTGTTATACTATTGAATATAGTGTCCATGTTTCAGCCCTAAATGCAATATGAGTGTTATAGCATTGAATATGGTGTTTATGTTGCGGTACTAAATATAGCATATGGTCATAGTACTGACCATTGTGTTTACTACAATAGATTTTTCTTAGCTCTTGATTCTAAGCATTGAACCATCCCTGTCTGAGCAGAAAGCCTTCCATATCTTTGTGACAGGTGGCTTCCTATTATGTCTTATTTCAAGCAATTGCACTAAACATAGCAACGATGAAATAAAGCTTTTATACACAGTCCTTTATATTCACTAAGAATTACAAAGGAACAAAAATAGTGTCAGGTAGGCGGACATAAGTGTTCTGCTCCTGCTTCTGTCACGACACATCTGCGCAGTTGTCCTGGGGTAAGGGAAGGTGACAGCGAGAAGTCTCTGCACAGCAGTAAATAGAGTGTTTGTTCCAGGCAGCGTCACAATCTAGTGTAACAGGTGCCCCTGCCTTGTACAGACACAATCCTAGTGACCGAGCAGGTTTACACATCTCAGGAACTCCAAACAGCTCCACCCAATTCTTCATGCGGAGCAAATAGTCAGCAAAGTTATTCCAGAACAAAGTGAATGAAAACCACCGCCTCCAGCATGTCATAGGCCTGGGGTGACGCTACAGGATTACTCATTCATTGTCAAAGCAAACCATTGTGAACGTCATGTATATTGTATATAGTGTATAGACATATTTCCATACACTCAGTTAATGTGTATTTTTATATATTTCGATCCACATATATTGTCTATCTGCTACTATAGAGCTACAGTGTCTCAGTTCTACCCAAATCTCTGTCATCATCTTAACATAACATAATATAATAAATTTCCTGTTTTTTGCAAATAAAGGTTAGTCATATACAGTAAGGGCATATGAACGTCATAGGGGGTCCTCACTAAGGACCCATTTATATGAGCCCAAACTGTAGGTGGGCCATTCATCTGAATGGCGGACATACAGTGTTGGCCAAAAGTATTGGCACCCCTGCAATTCTGTCAGATAATACTCATTTTCTTCCAGAAAATGATTGCAATCACACATTCTTTGGTATTATTATCTTCATTTAATTTGTCTTCAATGGAAAACCACAAAAAGAATTGTCAAAAAGGCAAATTGGATATAATTCCACACCAAACATAAAAAAGGGGGTGGACAAAAGTATCGGCACTGTTTGCAAAATCATGTGATGCTTCTCTAATTTGTGTAATTAACAGCACCTGTTACTTACCTGAGGCACCTAACAGGTGGTGGAAATAACGAAATCACACTTGCAGCCAGTTGAAATGGATTAAAGTTGACTCGTCCTGTGTCCTTGTGTGTACCACATTGAGCATGGAGAAAAGAAAGAAGACCAAAGAACTGTCTGAGGACTTGAGAAGCAAAACTGTGAGGAAACATGAGCAATCTCAAGGCTACAAGTCCATCTCCAAAGACCTGAATGTTCCTATGTCTACCGTGCGCAGTGTCATCAAGAAGTTGAAAGCCCATGGCACTGTGGCTAACCTCCCTAGATGTGGACGGAAAAGAAAAATTGACGAGAGATTTCAACGCAAGATTGTGTGGATGGTGGATAAAGAACCTCGACTAACATCCAAACAAGTTCAAGCTGCCCTGCAGTCCGAGGGTACAACAGTGTCAACCCGTACTATCCGTCAGCGTCTGAATGAAAAGGGACTGTATGGTAGGAGACCCAGGAAGACCCCACTTCTTACCCAGAGACATAAAAAAGCCAGGCTGGAGTTTGCCAAAACTTACCTGAGAAAGCCAAAAACGTTTTGGAAGAATGTTCTCTGGTTAGATGAGACAAAAGTAGAGCTTTTTGGGAAAAGGCATCAACATAGAGTTTACAGGAAAAAAAAGGAGACTTCAAAGAAAAGAACACGGTCCCTACAGTCAAACATGGCAGAGGTTCCCTAATGTTTTGGGGCTGCTTTGCTGCCTCTGGCACTGGACTGCTTGACCGTGTGCATGGCATTATGAAGTCTGAAGACTACCAACAAATTTTGCAGCATAATGTAGGGCCCAGTGTGAGAAAGCTGGGTCTCCCTCAGAGGTCATGGGTCTTCCAGCAGGAAAATGACCCAAAACACATTTCAAAAATCACTAGAAAATGGTTTGAGAGAAAGCACTGGAGACTTGTAAAGTGGCAGCAATGAGTCCAGACCTGAATCCCATAGAACACCTTGTGGAGAGATCTCTTGATGGCAGTTTGGAGAAGGCCCCCTTCGCATCTCAGGGACCTGGAGCAGTTTGCCAAAGAAGAATGGTGTAATATTCCAGCAGAGCATTGTAAGAAACTCATTGATGGTTACCAGTTGTCCGAAGTTCTTTTGTCTAAAGGTTGTGCTACCAAGTATTAGGCTGAGGGTGCCAATACATTTGTCAGGCCCATTTTTGGAGTTTTGTGTAAAATGATCAATGATTTGACTTTTTTTTTTCATTCTCTTTTGTGTTTTTTCATTGCAAGCAAAATAAATGAAGATATTAATACCAAAGAGTTTGTGCTTGTAATCATTTTCTGGAAGAAACTGAGTATTATCTGACAGAATTGCAGGGGTGCCAAGACTTTTGGCCAACACTGTATAATACTACAAGAGGCCCAGATTTACTAATAGTTAAAACATTCACACAACAGTGATTAATGGCCACGTGATGTGCATTTTTTTTTTTTATGTGGCAGCATTAAATTCAGTGTTAGTGAATGGAGGCTACTCACATTACTGTTATTTTGACAGTCCATTGTCATGGGCTGTCAAAATATAGATCATGTCCTATTTTTAATTATTTTCACAGGTCCTTCAATACACTTAGGTGCATAGGTGAGCCAAGAAAATGTATACCCCTTGAATGCAAAACAGCCTCATCTGGCTGTAGCTTTAGACACTCTGAAAATGTGCCAAATTTATCGCAGTGGCTGATGCTGGGAGATAAATCTGATGTATCTTTAGTCTATATGTAGATCACCTGTTAGTTGGTTTACTTTAAGCCAGAATTTTACAACACAATTTTGGTGCATTTTTGAGCATTGTGGCATATTTAAGCCATACCACCTTTTTTTTCTAAAAATCCACACACATCTGGCAAATCAAAAGTTGTGGCCCAAATTAGAGGTACCAAAAAGAGCCAAAGATGTAGCACAGATGAGTTGAATCTGGGACATGCCTCCCACAGGACTGGAATGTTGGAAGGTATGTCGAAGGTTGTGCAGAAGTATAAATTATAGTTCCTAGGCCCCATGTATATCTATGTATGTATTATGTATATATTAGTATAGTTTATGTGGCAGGGGGACATTTGGGCCCCCCTCAGGATCTGGTGCCTTCTACTACTGCTGCACCCCCTAATGCAGCTTAATATATTAACATTGCAGCTGATGGATAAGATATCCTATTGTACAGCCATACAGTCAAAGCCTTCCATTACAGACATAGTGTGGAAAATATTCTTGACATGACATACAGTATAGTGCTGATCACAAAAATTTCTACAGGCAGCTTGTGGAAAAGTGGATTTTTTGTTGCAGATTTTGCTGCACTTTTTTCCAGCCAGCTTTTTTTTTTGTAGCCAATTCCAACACAGAATTGGCTACAAAAAGAATGGGATTTATAAAGGAAGCTCTTATACTTTTCTGTTCTGCCCAATCCACTCCTGGCTTTGGTCGGTACGCAGCATAAAGCTGCCTTTCCGCAATGTGGGACCTAAAAATGTACTAGATTTATCACAGTGGATGATGCTGGTGCATCTTTAGACTGTCTTTTCAAGCTACTGTCTAAAAAAAGTGACATTGTGCACCTAAAACATGCTTACTTTAGGCCACAATTTGGGTGCGTCCCCACAGTAAAGCCATCTGTTTACCTTCTTATTCCAATCTTTCTTCTAGGATTTGGTGTATTCCTTGTCTTTTATGATAATATACATATTAATGTGAAGTCCAGCATATTTAGACATAAAGATGGAAATATGAAGTAGAAGTGACTTGCAGTAGAAGTGATCTGGATAAGGAGCAGTTACAGCTGAGAAATCTGTTGCACCGCCAAAATATAATGAAGATTATGAAGATATTCTTTCTACTTCAAAGGAGGTCGAGCATTTAAAAGCACATTAGCAAGGAAACACACCCATGACAGTAACAGTAAGTCTGCTTTACAACAGCTGTCATGGGTCAATTTACAAGACCACAGTCATCTGATATGTAAGTATGTGTCACATACACCTGGAGGCAGGTGTGAGCATCAGTCCATCATATTGTAAGAGGGATTCATTTCGGGAGTATCTGTAGGTACTATGTACCAATGTGAAACTGGAATGCCTAGAGCCCACCAACAAAACTCATTCTGGGGCCTCCTACCTGCTGCTGTATGCAATATTATCAGACACTAGTTCACAAATTCCTAAAATGTCACCAACATAAATTTATTTTTTCAGTAGTAGCTTGCTGGCTCTGATTGTTTCTGTCCTGTCAGTTGCCTGCTGCCTGGCTCTTGCCTTAAACTAGAGCCTTCTTATGTGCCCACACAGCAGCAGAAAGATGTGATTGGAGTCCCTACAGTGTGATTGAGAAGATGGGGCCAGGGAGGAACTCAAAGCACAGGAGGCAGGAAACCCAGGGAACTCAAAGCACAGGAAGCGCTGTGAAGTAGGGGAGTTAGTGGCTGCCACAGGCATTCATCTGCAACAAACTCAAGGGTCAGTTGTTTTTATAGCCAATTTACCTATCATATTTTTGCCATGTAGGAGAACATTGGAGTATCCAGAGAAAACCCACACAAGCATTGGTAGAACATAGAAACTCCATGCAGATGTTTTCCCAGGACTCCAGCGCTGTAAGGTAACAATGCTAACCACTGAGCCACCGATATAATCTCAGCCATCCAATGTGTCTACAGCATATAAAAATAAAGTGGGTAGTTTCTTAAATAATCTACCCCGTATATTACACTGATATATAACCTGGTTGAGATGCTGTACGATAAGTAACTATATGAAGTACAGGGAGTGTACTGTGCCTTGCAGCAAGGGTAAGCTGGGGCCCACCAGGGGATTCACCTGTTTACCTATTGGTCAATCCGAGTCTGCTGTGCAGGTATATACTGTGGCAATTCTAGCCCCCTAAAAGCTTATTTCTAAAGAATTAACTAAAGTTCATGAGCCTAATTGCAAAATCTATAACAGTCTTTCACTTACCATGTGCCACTTATAACACTTTTGAGATGGTAGGGCCTGAGTGCAACTGATATCGCAGCACACATTATATAATTATTTATTATTATTACTATTATAGCTGCATTATTCCATGTCCTATCGCCCAATACTGTTTTGTTCACAATTCATTACTTCATGTTCTGAGTATCAAGTCCATTGCATGATTAGTAAGTCCATACATATATGTATACATACATTATGAGATTATTCTTGGGATTACCTTTGCTGGTTTCAAAGGTTATGTCACATATCTGTTTCATCAAAACTAGGCCAAACGACAGCAGATACGTGTAAGCTGCCTCTGCATCAGGCTTTATTGGTAACTTTGCGAATGTGCACAAAATAAAACAAAACAGCAACCAAAGAAAGTACTGGTCTGTCTGGTACTCACTAAACATTAAATATCCCTAGCTAGCACCTGGAGAGCTTCTCTCTGCCAGATTGCAACCAAAACAATTAAAACAAAGTTCAGCAACCTCTTGCTCAAATGTGTCTCTCACACAGAATGACTTTTGGTGTCCCCAGGCAGAGAGAAAGAGATGCCCTCCTACCCTCTCTAACATACCTGTCTTCTCTGAATTAACTACAGTAATTAACAGATGCAGGCCTCTCCCTGCTACTTCATATAGGAGAGAATTCAGAGACAAATATACCTTTCCTCCACAAACAATCCTGCCCAGGTGTCACTATAAGTATCTTTGTTTTTGGATATAATGGCTACATCAAAGAGCAAGTAGTGTGTACAGTGTGTACTGTACATATTTGGTGTCATTAAATCATTAGAGGATTATATTATGTAGGAAACTCAATTGATGTCATCAAGTATTTCTACTTTAACACTAGTCAGAAAAAATTATTTGCCGTTAGAAAAGAAAATAGTAGACAATGAAATAAGAAAATTAATATACCGTATATACTCGAGTATAAGCCGACCCGAATATGAGCCGACCCCCCTAATTTTACCACAAAAAACTGGGAAAACTTATTGACTCGAGTATAAGCCTAGGGGGAAATGCAGCAGCTACTGGAAAATTTCAAAAATTAAGATGGCCGAGTTCTTGGGTGCAGTAAATGCTGGGGAAGGGGAGGGGGTGTTTTGGTTGTCTGTCTGCCCCTTCCCTGAGCTTGAGGACTGGGTTTTTTACAACCAGTTGGAATTCAGCCTGGCTGAATATAGGGTATCTGCAGTGCTCCTATTAACCCCTTCCAGACGGAATAGAAGCACTGCAGGTACCCTATATTCAGTAGACTGGGCACTTTCAGACACAGGGATATCTAATGTGTATGTGTGTCACAGTCATTTTCTACTTTGAGGGCAGATTCACACTAGCGCCCAATCTCCGTTATGCATAACGGTTTCACCATGGGCAGCAGAAGGCGCTCACTGACAGACACTGAATGTCTGTTTCTGTCCTCTGCCGACAGAAAACGGAAACCTGCATAACGGAGATCAGGTGCTGTGAACCCGCCTTTATATGTATTCTAGGGAAAGGATTTAGAACTTTTATTTATTTTATTATATATATATATATATATATATATATATATATATATATATATATATATATATATTGTTTTAATTTTTTTTTTTTTTTACAATTTTTTTAGCCCCCCCTGGGGGACTTGAACCTCCGGTCATTTGATTGCAAGTCCCATAGACGGCAATACAAGTGTATTGCCGTCTATGGGAGAATCTCTACATTACTATTACGGCTGGTCATAGACCAGCCGTAATAGTAATATAGCGATGACAGGCCTGGAAGCCTTCATTAGGCTCCCGTCTGTCGTCGGAACAGGTCGGCTCCTGCGAGCTCGCTGTGCAGGAGCCGGCCTGGAACTTTAAAGGTATGGGGCAGGCCTAAGGGGGGAGGACATCTCCGGAGGGGGGAGAACATCTCCGGAGGGCACCTCCGCTGTAACACTTATAGCGGAGATGCCATAGCTTATGCCTTCAATCAGAGATCGCAGGCATAAGCTTCAGCATCTCTGCTGTACGCAATACAGCGGAGGTGCCGGTTTCTATGGCGACCGCTCTGCAGAGCGGCGCCATTACATTTACAGACCGGGCATCCAGACACCGGGGCGGGTGCCAGGGCCCACAGCATCACCACGCTCCTTCCAGGAGCGCGGCGATGCTGTACATTAAAATCTGCAGAAGTACTTACGGTACTTCTGCTATCAGGCCAGGAAGCAGCCACACGCCAAGTGCGGGCCTGAGCTTACGTGGCCACGTCACCCGGCGTGTGATGGAGCGGTGGGGGGGGGCGGGCTCTGCTATCCTGGCCTGCTAGCAGAAAATTACCGTAATGACCCGAATATAAGCCGAGGAGCACTTTTTCAGCACAAAAACTGTGCTGGAAAAACTCGGCTTATACTCGAGTATATACGGTACACCTTAACCCCTTAAGGACACAGGGCAGTTTGTATGTTAATGCTCGTCGACTTTTTTCATATTATCCCTCCCCGTCTTCCAAAATTCATACCTTTTTTATTTTTCAGTCGACATAGCTATGTGAGGGCTTATTCTTTGCGTGACGAGATTTATTTTCTTTTGCCTAGCTTTTATTTATGTTTTTTGGGGTTCCATGTGAAATAACCCACAATTCTATCATAATCGTTTGCATTTTGTTTTTACGGCGTTCACTCTACATTAAAGATGACATGGCAGCTTTGTCTAGCGATTGACTTTTATTATGTTTTATTGCTTTTACAAATAAAACGTCACTTTTTGAAATTGAACAATTTCCCTGGGGTCACCATATTCTGATGCCTATAACTTTTTTACTGTACTGTTGACGGAGATATGCCAGGACTCTTTATTTGCAGGACAAGTTGTAATACCAATGTTTGGTATGTATGACTTTTTGATCATTTTTTATTGTTATTTTTTGGGGAAAGTAAAGTGACCAAGATACATTAGTTTGGGCATTACTTTTTTTTTTTGTATTTTTTACGACAGTCACTGTATGGGATATATAACATTATTTTTGGATAGTGGGTACTTATACACACATGGGGATACCTAGCATGGCAAACCCTCGGAACCTGCAATCTTGTCCCTAGACCCCATGGATGCCATGATCGATATTGAACACGGCATCCAGGGAGTTAATCCAGTGGGGTCGGCGTATCTTCCTACTCTGACGGCTGGTCCTGGCCCTTAGCTGTGTAACATGGCATTATAGCGCCGTACTACAACTACTATATGTTCGCGCGATGTAATAGTATGGCGCAGAGCGGGAAAGGGTAAAAAACCAAATGCATTATTCTTCAAACAATTAATAGCACTTGGTCCTAAAAGGGTTAATGTACATTGCAAATTGTATGTTTTTATGAATACAGGGAGAGACTCTAAGTAAAATGTGCAAATGGATTTTCATGGAGAATTTCAGCAACCATTTTATGATCGGGGATGATAAGTGTAAAGTAGATAAGGAACAGGCAACACTACAAATTGATGAATAATAAAAATAATGCATGGGTTTATTCCAACTGCAACTTTTGGTTCTAGATAAACAGAAACTTTCTCAAGCCCTGGATGGTAAGTGTAGTTATATATACAGCTATGTGTATCTATTCTGTACATTAAACATGAGGAGTAAATAACCTATCACACCCCGTATATGAGATTTTCTATGTTAGATATTATTATATAGTTAGACCTATAAATTGGCTTTGTCTGGTGAAACTGGTTCTGCTGCTTCCATTGCTGTACAGTTCTCCCGTCATCATTGACCATTGCAATATATTATGTAACTAAGAGAGTTGCATAATTAATGTTACATCCCTCTTCTATTCAGGTCATTGATATTAATGCTTCACTGTTCCAAAGAAGCATTTATTTATTTTTTAAAAATCACTTTTAATATTCTCAAATAATGGACTTGTTCCTTGGACCAATGTACTGTATTCAAAGGGAATCTGTGAGCACTAAATTTGTTATAATCCCTAATCCCAGCACCTTGTAGGGGTGAATCCTTGGTTTCCAAATATACCTGTTATACAGCTTTTGAGACCCATTTTTATGTAAATTGCCTGACTGAGCCACAAGCTCTATTAGCTTCATATATATATATATATATATATATATATATATATATATATATATATATATATTTAAATATACCACACTGTATGCCGGGACATTCTATGCTTAAAAATAGCACTGGTATATAGAGATAATTCTCTTAAAAATGCAGGGAAAGAAAAAAACTTGCCTGTAACTTTTTAATTATTATTAAATGATTGGAAGATATATATTTTCAGTTTCGGCAATAATTATTTAAAGTGCTCACTAAATGGCGCTATTGTTTATATTAAACAATAACATTCTTGGGTCTAATATTTTTATATAGGTCTGGATACATGTAATTGTACTGTTTTATAAAGAACATGCCCCCTTAAAAGGGCACTCCCACTTTTTCCACATCTTGCCATTCGCGAATCACCTTGTGAAGGGCTTGCTCGGGATGATGTCTCCACAACCCCTGCAGGTCACCTGAACCCACCTACCTGCGATCAAGGACACAGACACTCTACTCTTTGCTGAAGTCCTCTTAGCTGAAGTAGTAGACATGTATACAATTAACACAATAGTCCAATGGCAATAGATAATAGGTTTGAGTTGGAAGGTGCAATTTGGCTTAATGTAAAAGATCGCAGGCTGTGCTCTCAAATTTCACACTTTCACTGTCGCAGGGGATGCTCTGCCCATTACCGGAGAACCCATCCTCTTACCCACAAGTGCCTTCAGTTGTCCGATTCATCAAAGCAGATGATGTTTATGTGGAAAAAAGTAGGCAGTGATGGTAATGTTATGCGAGTGAGAATAACGAAAAATGGTTTGGTCAGAACAAGCATAAAAATGGTCACTGAGGGACAAAACAAAACTCATTTTATTAAGGAGGAGATCTGTAGACATTTACTTAAGGTTTGTTAAAAAGCTTTTGTGCTCCAATCCAATTATGTACATGGATCCAAAAGATGCTTTAAATGTTGGGGTACGAAGATGATAAATATCTTTTGCCACTTCCATAGGATGAATTTGGCCAACTGTATGTTTGGATTTTCAGAGAAGTACCACCCAATTTTACAGTGCACCTAAAAGAAAAGAGATATCAGTAGAGAAGTAATGGAGCAAGTCAACAAATCCAGAAATGAAAGACAGTATTAGGTTCTGTTCACATTGTGTAATACCTTACCTGGAACTAGAAGGCTGGATCAGGAGCCCAGTCAGGGGAAGGTTAATGTAACCAATCTGAGTGTTTGGCTCTATATGAGCCTGCTCTGCACTCTTGTCTGTACCAGTTATTATTTATTGCAACCTGTTGTGCTACCTTAGTCATATTGGACCGTATTATGACCCAGCTTCAATGGTGACTCCCCTCACTCTCCATGAGCACTGCTAGTGTCTAATGTGTCAGATTTCACACAGATATATTTGTCTGCAAATGTCAACATTTGTTTTGGTACATTGTTTTTCACTTATACATGAATGTGGGTTGCAAAGTGCAAAAGGTTAGTGACTCCCCCCCTCCCCCACACATTGACTATTTGGCCCATTGTCAATGTATTAGGAGAAAACAAGAATGTCAGCAATGTCAAATTTACTGATACTCCCTATATTGTCAAGCAGTAATATAAATAGGTCCGGCCTCCTTCAGGAGTTTTGTAATCTAAATCTATTAATTACCATCTTTACAGAATATGTTTATATATTCAATCATTTAAAGGGAGTGTATCATTGGGAAAAGTGTTTTTGAGCTAAACACTAGGGTTGAGTGATCGGGATCAGAAAAAATCCGTTTCCGATCGGTGATCGAGTAAATTTCACGATCGGAAATCCGATCCTGATCTTTTCCAGCGGGATCGAGGTCAGAGGTTATCTCAAGACTGGCTCAACCCTGAAAGTGACGGAAAAGATCGGATTCTGATCGGAGATCGAGCAAATTTCACGATCGCGATCGGGTTCGGCTGGAAAGTGATTGGAAATCGGATTTTAAAATTGATCCTGAAATCTCAAGATCGGCTCAGCCTTACTAAACACATGTCTGAATAGCCTTTAAAAAGGATATTCTACTACTACCTTTACATTTTCAGTTGTCCCTGCCGTTTCTTTATAAACCGCTTTATTTCTTTAATAACGGTTCTGTGAACCTACCCTGTGTTGTTCTCTCAACCCTTCCGTACTATAATTAGAATCCCCAAAATTTTATTTTTTTTTTTCTTAAATGTAGATTGCGAGCCCCACATAGAGCTCACAATGTACATTTTTCCCTATCAGTATGTCTTTTTTTTTTTTGGAATATGGGATGGAAATCCATGCAAACACGGGGAGAACATACAAACTCCTTGCAGATGTTTTTTTTGCCCATGGTGGGATTTGAACACCAGGACTCCAGCGCTGCAAGGCTGCAGTGCTAACCACTGAGCCACTGTGTAGCCCCAGAATCCCCAAAATTTAACCCTCCTCTGTCCCCGCTCCCACATTACCCCACATGATATGATGTCTTTTCAGGCTAACTTTATCTGTCCAAGCTCCATCCACATGTTACAGGACACGACTAGTGATGGCTCATAAAGTTTTGTTTGTGTAATGACAGTAACCTCTATTACAAAATTGTCTGAATACTGTATAAGCAATGCCGCCCCTGCTACCTCTTGTGTCACCCCCTCTACCTCATAGATTGTAAGCTCTTGCGAGCAGGTCCCTCAGTCCCATTGTGTGAAATGACATTCTTTGTTATATATCTGTCTGTATTTGAACCCTACAAATTGTACAGTGCTGCGGAATATGTTGGCACTATATAAATAAAATTTATTATTATTATATTATTATAAACAGTGACTTCCACTTCATTATATTTAGATGCTTAACCCCTTAAGGACACAGCCCAAAAGTATGTTAAGGACCAGGCCTGTTTTTTCAAAATTGACATGTGTCACTTTAAATGGCAATAACTTTGAGACGCTTTAACTTACACAAGTGATTTTGAGAATGTTTTCTCGTAACACATTATACTTCATGTTAGTGGTAAACACTAATCAATATTTTTGTATTTACTTATTAAAAAAATAGGAAATTTGATGGAAATTTGGAAAAAATTGCAATTTTCAAAATGTGAAATTCTCTGCTTTTCAGGCAGATAGTCATACCACCCAAATACATGAATAAATATTATCTCCCATATCTCTGCTTTATATCGGCATCATATTTTGATTGTATTTTAATTTATTTTGAACGTTACAAGGCTTACAAGTGTAACAGCGATTTTCCAGATTTACAAGAAATGTAACTGTTTTTTTTGTTTGTTTGTTTTACACACTTTATTATTTTTTTTAAAAAAACTTTTTTACATTTGTGCTGTAAGCACACTAGAACCAGCGATCAGAGAGGATCACTGGTTCTATACTAACTATAGACTTGTAATACACGTGTATTGCAGTCTATAGAGGAAGCTAGCTATGCAGATGCATAGACTAGCTTCCACTCGTCCTGGCATCCAAGGGGTTAACCCTCCCCCCATCGGAGCTCGCTCCGATGGGGGGAGGGATTAAGGAGCAGCGTATAGCTGTAAATTACAGCTCACACAGACTCCTGATGCTGCCGGCAGACTGCTTTATAGCCCGGCCAAACCCCTAGGGTGCCATGATCACTATGGATCATGGCACCTTAAGGGTTAAACAGCGGGGGTCGGTGCAATCACCGTCCCTGCTGCTACAGGGGAAGCCTGGCTGTCAGATACAGCCGGCCTCCCGTGGAGATTGCACGGGCTCTGCTTCTGAGCCCGTGCAATCTCAATCACGTACAGGTACGTGGGAATGCGGGAACTAACCACATTCCCTGACGTACAGGTACGTGATTTAGCGTTAAGGGGTTAAAGGAAGTCTACCACTTTCCCCAAGTATGTTCAACTGCTAACACCAAATGAAAGAGCACATTGCAGTGATAACTCCATACCTCTGTTATGTATGTCTCTAGATTTGGAGAAAAATATCTTTAAAGTCTTTTGCAAATGAGGCCGGTGGAGGGTCAGGAGCTGTTATAGAAGTGGAGAATCAACTCTAACTGTAATCTTACTCTTACTCAGGGTTCTGAGTGGTAAGAGCAGTGCTATATAGGGAGCTTAGGCCCGCCTCCAGTGCACTAACCAATTTGCATAAGACTTCAAAGTTGATTTTATCTAAATCTACAAAAGTGACATACATAACAGAGATATGTTATTTACCACTCTGGAAAGTGATGGTAAAAGTTTAGTATGCTTGGGTGAGGTGGTAGACTCCTGTCAGTACTAACTGGGCAGGTTAAATACGTATCATTTATATTATAAAAAAATACTTACATTCTATCTGGGCGAGTGACATAGCAAAGTGTGTACATGGCCATGTCAAACTCAGGACTGGATCCCACAAAGAAGGAGCCAAGCGTTTTCAAGTAGGTGGACCACTTAAACTGTAAGGCGAAAACATCCGGATAACTGGTCCACTGTGGAAAGACAAACAAAAGTAGCAAAAATGACATAAAAGAAGAAAAACATTGTCTGTTTCTAGTCTAGTTTATTGCATGGAAATTTACTGTTGGGATTAATTATCTGTATTATCAGTTACCTTGTGCGGTACAGGAATATATCATCCATGTGCCCCATTCAGGATTATAATCACAAATTATAACATGATGGCATCACCTTCCCACTGGGATTTCATTAATAACATCTTCTATGTGACTATAGATTATTGTAGTGACAGTAGTGATTTTACAACTGTGAAACCGGCAGCTGCATTGTGATGGCAGCTCTCGTAAATGTGTGCTTTTGCTGCCAAACAATTTTCACACTTTAGACAAATACAAGTAAAATTTTTAGACTCCTAGACCAATATTTTCTAAAAGTAGAAACTTACTTGCATCCCCGTCCACCTCCTGTTGTATTCACATTACACACTTAGCGTGTACACCGGTAAGTTCCCAATTTACACTCTAAGTGTATCCATTGGATTCTATAGCCAGAAGAAAGCTAAAATATTTTGATCAAAATGTTAACCAAGAACCTCATTTTCATGTATTTTATATAGAGTAGATATTTGTTGGTGGTAAAAGAACATTGATGCAAATTTGTTTGGGGTGTGTTTGCATTTTTATTGCAGCCACAGCAACCCGCCCCTGTACATAGTTCATATTGCTTGGTAGTGCTGAGCATTTTTTGTGCATTTTTTATATTGTACATTTGGGGGTGTAGGTGACTCCACATTGGTCATGCATGCCCCCATCTGCCCATTGGCTGGTTTTAATTAGAGCATAATATGACTGAACAACACTCCCCTTAAATCATTTAGAGGCACGGGTATAACCCCCAGGGTATCAGTTGCTTTGAAGCACAGCTAAGGGGGCAATTTCCACTGAGACACTAGGAGGCATTAAGTGTTAACTATGGTAAACCAAATGTGCCCTCATTACTTTTGGGGTGACATCATTAGTATTACTTTCTTCAATATGCTGTGATGCTACAGTGGGCATTATCCCTGTACTGTGACATCACTGTGTACATTATCTGTGTAATCTGACATCACTGTGAACATCTACTGTGAGATGGCTGTGTTTATGTTCCCTGTTCTGTGACATCACTGTGTGCATTATCCATGTGTTGTGACATAATTGTGTGCGTTATCCCTGTACTGTGACATCACTGTGTTTATGTTCCCTGTAGTGTGACATGACTGTGTACATTATTCCTGTACTGTGACATCACTGTGCTTATCATAAGAAGCTGATTTTCATGAATTTTACCTAGACTAGGAATTAGAAGTAATACTCTTAGTGCTAGCAGAGTTGCAATTTTTTTTGTATTTGCATTTCTATTGCAGCCATGGCAACGTGCACCTTCACATATTGTTCATATTGTTTGGCAGTGCTGACTATTTTTTGTATGAAAGCTAAAAGAGTATACATTTAATCCCCATTGGGTTGGTATACTGTACATTTATATGTCACAAAATAAATGGTATGGTAAACAACTATGTTATTCCATACACTGGGAAAAAAAAAATTACCGTATTTTTCGGACTATAAGACGCACTTTTTTCCCCCCAAATTTCGGAGGAAAATGAGGGTGCGTCTTATAGTCTGAATGTGGGTGGAGGAGTGGGTTTGCAGCCTGGCCGCGCTACTGCCACGGCTGGTTTTCTTCAGCGGCAGGAGCGTGACAATACTGCAGGCCCCGGCAGCTAAGACACTCCCCGGCATCCGCCGGTCTATTACAGCAGATGCCGGGGACTGTCTTAGCTGCCGGGGCCTGCAGATTGCCGCGCTACTGCCGCTGAAGAAAACCAGCGGTGGCAGTAGCGCGGTCATGCTGCAAATCCACTCCTCCTCCACAGGTCCCGGCAGTCAGTTAGCCCCCCCACCCACCCACCCCCACCGGCCCCATACCTTTAGTGATGCAGGCCGGCTCCTGCACGGCGAGGCCGCAGGAGCCGACCTGTTCCGATGACAGCCGGGAGCCTAATGAAGGCTCCGAGGCTTGACATAGATATACATTACTATCGCGGCTGGTCTATGACCCTCCGCGATAGTAATGTATAGAATCTCCCATAGACGGCAATACACTTATTGCCGTCTATGGGACTTGCAATCAAATGATTGCAGGTTCAAGCCCCCTAGGCGGGGGATATTAAAATACAGGTAGTCCTCGGGTTCCGACGGTCTCGGGTTACGACGTTTCGTGGTTATGACAGCTCCCTTGTAACAGAAAACTGCCAGCACTCCCAGCTAGCAAGGACTAGCCTGCGGAAAATCAATGCTGGCAGCTTGCTGTTACAAGTAAGCTTGTAAAATAAAACCCTGAAACAGAATGTGAAACTTACCGTACGGTGCAGGGTGGGCGGGCGGGCATTCAGGCCTCCTCTTTCTCCGATGTCCTGACCACTTCCTCCGGCGCTCGTGAACTGTTAATGGCCAGGGCACATGCGCAGTATCATCATGCTTCTATTACGGCTACTGCGCATGCGCCCAGGCCATTATCAGCTTGCGAGCGCCGGAGGAGGACGGAACATCGGAGGAAGAGGAGGCCTGAATGCCCGCCCGCCCGCCCACCCTGCATCGTACGGTAAGTTTCACATTCTGTTTCAGGGTTTTATTTTAAAGGGGGGGGGGGGGGTTGATCCGTTCCTACGCGGTGTACGTCGGTATGGTAGGTTTCCGACTTACGTCGAAATTCGGTTTACGACGCCGCGCAAGAACGGATCAACGTCGTAAGTCGAGGACTACCTGTAGTAAAAAAAAAAAAAATAATAATAATAATAATAAAATAAATAAAAGTTCACCTCCTTTCCCTAGAATACATATAAAAGTATAACATTACTGTGAAACATACACATTAGGTATTCCTGTGTCTGAAAATGCCCGGTCTACTAATATTTTTATGTACAGTGAACGTCAAAATCAAAAGTGCTAAACCGCTGGGTTTTTCTCTCTGTTTTGCCTCTGAATTAAATAAAAGGTGATCTAAGCAATAAACATTTCCCAAAATAGTATATCTAAAAAGTACACCTGGCCCCACAAAAAAAACGCCCTATACATCCCCGTACAGCTGCAGGGTCACCTGTCAATGTGGCCTTGCAGCTGTTCCAAAACTACAACTCCCATATATTAAATATTTTACCATTTTTTGCCTGAAAATTTTTTTTCCCTATTTTTCTCCTCTAAAACCTGGGTGCGTCTTATAGTCCGAAAAATACGGTTCTTTTATAAAGTAAACTGTGTGTTATACGTAATGTGCTGTGCTCTCAGTAGTGCACCTACAATATCTAAGTGTACTGTCTAAGCTCTAACTAGCGGCTGTAAGCAGGAGCTGGGACCGGTACGGCCGCAGGCCCGCGAACCCCACAAACATCATTACCATTATAATCGGGAGTCTTTTCAGACCCCTGAGTATAATGATCGGAAGGCCAGGAGAGGTGATATTAAGGTAAAAAAACACTGTTACTTACCTCTCCTGGCTCCAGAAGGCTTTAGGCCTATGTAACATCTCTGCCTGTTCGGGCCTCTGCGCCACCCTCTGCTCGCATGCTGCGGCGCCGGAGGCGTGTGCAGTTTGACAATCTGCTTAAGGTTTTTAGTTGCACTGTGTGAACACGGCTCTAGTCCTTAATTGGATTTGCACCACACCCGTCTTCTGCCAAGGTTGCCTCTGTTCATTAAGTGGTTAATCTGTCTTGCCTGTGATTGACAGCCTTTCTTCCTGTCAGGTTCTGGGCGGGTTCTTCCTTCCCTATTTAGTCTTGGCTCACAGTCACACTGGTGCCGGTTATTGCCCTTGCTTTCTGGTATCGCTTGCTGTTATTTACTTGTATGCTAATCCTTGACCTCTGGCTTTCCTACTGACTATTCTCTTGACTCCGATTTGGAACTGCATCGCTCTCTTGTTACCGAACCCTGGCTACCTGACCTCCCTTTGTTGTTGTATGTCTTGTCTGCGTTTTGTGTTTCACGTATTCAGGGAGGGATTGTCCTCGTGGTTGTCGCCTATCACCTAGGATAGGGTCTGGCAATAGGAAGGGAAAGCGGGGGGCTTCAGTTTAGGGCTCACTGTCCCTTGTGCCCCTCCCTCCAGGGGGGTTCACCAGCAGCTTCTGGGGAATTATCATCTGGCTATTCCCTAACAGCCTATTTGTTGATGTCTCAGACATCACCTGGGCTGGGCTTGCGTCCTTATGTGTCGTGACACAAGCCCAGCTCAAGTGACGTCTCTTTCATCATGGCCGACATCAGCAGGGAGTACACCAGAACTCAGGAGAGGTAAGTAACAGTGTTTTTTATGTTTGTATCCTCCTCTGGCTCTCTTATACCCCTTATTATACTCTGGGGTCTGAAAAGATCCCAGGGTATAATAATTGTTCATGGGTGATCCACAATGGGGCATAATACTGTGTTAAGGGCCCATATGGGACATAATACTGTGTACAGGGGCCACTATGGAGCATAATACTGTATGCAGGGGCTACTATGGGGCATAATACTGTCTACAGGGGCCATTCCTTGTCGGCATCTTTGGGAGGGGGGGGGCATGCCAAAAGTACACCATGAGGCCCCACCATTCCTAGTTATGCCACTGCCACCCACATGTATATGACCGCTTTTTTAAAGCCCACACAAAGTCTGAAGAGACCCTAGAGTGTAACGCGATGGCCATTATAGTTCTCTTGAGATGAATCTCCATTTGGTTGGTTTGGTAAAAAACAAAAAATTTGGAATATTCGAGTTGAAGCCATCTCGGGTATGAGTCAGGTTGGCGATCTCTAGTTGTGCCATGTTATACATGGGAAGCGCTCAGTGTAATTTCTCCACTATCTTATTAATTAAAGGGTTTGGCCACTTTCAGACCAATATTGAGAAACAAATGTTATTGTTTGTACAATGAAAGAATATACAATTTTCCAATATACTTTCTGTATCAATTCCTCACGGTTTTCTAGATTTCGGCTTGCTGTCATTCATTCTGTTACTTCTAGTGGATAAAAGTCTGACCATGGTCATGTGATTTACAGTCCATGGTCATGTGATTTACAGTCCATGGTCATGTGATGTACAGACTGTAGTCATGTGATATACAGTCCATGGTCATGTGATGAGCACACAGGTGCACAGTTCATTACCGGGCAGATGTCTGATTACTGTGGTGTGACTATAACGAGCTGTGCACCTGTGTACTCATCACATGACCATTGACTGTATATCACATGACTACAGTCTGTACATCACATGACCATGGACTGTAAATCACATGACCATGGACTGTAAATCACATGACCATGGTCAGAGTTTCATCCACTAGAGGTAAACAGAATGAATAACAGTAAGCAAAGATCTAAAAAAAAACTTTGAGAGATTGATATTGGAAAATTGTACAACTTCTTATTATACAAACATTTATATAAACATTTGTCTCTCAATATTGGTCTGAAAGTGGCCAACCCCTTTAAGATTTAACTTTAATCTCCATTAATAACAAGCAGAACTGTTAATAAGAAGTTGCTCTCGCGATTTGGAAATGTCTAGTTAAAGTGTTGACTGTGATTCAATTAACCATGTTCAATTAGCGCCACATAGTGGTGCTTGTGCTAACTACATTCATAGAACAATAGGAATCAATTTTTGTGCCAGTTCTGAGTCACTGTTTGTACATCTGTAATGTCCCACAATCTTGTATTCCTTATACACTGGCGCATCATTGCTGTCTAGGAACAATTATCCAGTCACTTAGATGCAAATCAGGCTAGTTACTATTAATTCACAATTAGCACACAATTAATGAAGGAAACAAATGGTATCTAAGGACTTGTTTGCATAATCACTTTAAAGGTTCACGCACCCATCTGTATGATTGGATGTCAATAGAGAAAGAAGGAAACACTTTACAAAGATGTTTTCCTTTTTTGTTGAGAAACTACTTCAGATCTTGGAATGTGTCTTGAGAAAATGATGCATTATTTAATGCTAAACATATTTTTTAAGAAAGTATGCTGACATCAATGTGTCATAGACAATGGTCTGCAGTAGATCCTATTGACTTCTATGGGAGTTTCTGTGCATGCTCAGTGACCTAAGCGGAGGGGAGAAGATAGAAACTGTGAAATCACCTATTGTAGCTGGTGGATTCTGTGACTTATCTACATATACATTATATCTATGATCAACAGTGTGCTGATAAGTGAAAGGGATGCAGCACAAGAAATCTACAGAAATCAGGAAGTCTCTGCATATTGTTTGGCTTAGTGGCCAGAGTAAAAACTACAGGATTGTTAGTTAGGCTTGTCAGCATAGGAGATGAATGGACCAGAGACTAGTATGCACAATTTTGAGCCCCAGTGTAGAAGAAGGACATAACTGAACGAAAGAGAGTGCAAAAAAGGAAGACCAAGATTATTAGGGAATAGGTGGATTAGAGTACAGAGACAGGTTAACAAATTTGGGATTATTCAGTTTAGAAAAAAGACGTCTACGGGGAGATCTAATAACAATGTACAAATACATGAAGGGACAATACAAAGAACTTTCTAATGATCTTTTTACTCCTAGGCAAGTGACAGTGACAAGGTGACATCCTCTACGTCTGAAGGAGAGAAGGTTTCACCAGAAACATAGAAGGGGATTCTTCACAGTAAGAACAGCGAGGCTCTGGAACTCTCTGCCCCAGGAAGTGGTGATGGTGGATTCATTGAACAACTTCAAAGTATTCCTGGATGCCATTCTTGAATAGAAAAATACTACAGGTTATGGGTTCTAGATTTTGATTAGTGGAAGGTTTTATACTGACTGCCAGACTGGAGTTGGAAAATCATTTTTCCCACTGAAATGGGTTAATTGGCATGAGCCTCATGGGTTTTTTTTTTTTTTACCTTCCCCTGGATCAAAACTGCAGGGGATTGTAGAGTTATAGGTTGGACTTGATGGACTGATGTCTTCATCCAACCTCATTTATTATGTAACTATGTAACTATACAAGAATGCATTAATGGTAAAACCCAAGGGTGGTATATTTGGCCACATAAAGTTTCCCATCTAATTATGTGGGAAAAATACAACATGAAATATGGAGAAGAGCACTAAATCATATCAATGCTATCAGAAGAAAGTTGTAGCGTGTCACATGTGGTCTCACCACTGGGGTAAAATTGAGGAAGTATTTTTAATGGATATTGAACACATTATACCTCATGTACGTAAAAGACCCTTGGGATATACAAATCTTACAAAAGGAGGCAAAATGGATCTGTAAACTTAAAACAGTGGCCCTGAGGAGTTAAATGAACGTTTAATATATATCTGCTTCCGCTAAGGCCTACTGGTTGGAGCTTATCACTCACCGCGCTGGCCCTGAGGTATATGACTAATTATGAAACCATGGAGCCTTGTGTGACAAATGTCCTTCTGATGTAATTGTACATATTAAGTAGATGTGTCTCTAGAACATGTCATCTGTCCTTATCATGTCACTAACCCAACTCTCTATTACAAGTAAGGTGAGTATACCAGTAAGATGAGCTTGATACTACTTTTACCGTCTCCGTCAGGGTACATCCATGATCGCCCTTGGATTTATTATTATCGCATTCCATTTACTATCCCTATATACCTCTATGCCAGTATTTGACTCTATGTTGCGTTAGAATTGAACAGAATACTGATGTGAAGAAGCCATGCCTCCTATTTTACCACTCGCAGACACTATTCAGCATCTCTTTGAGGATGTTGGAAGATCCTCGCTCCCTATTGATGTCAAATGCCAGCCCTACGCCGCTTGTTGGACTAGGAGGTGTGGGGGTTCCCAAGTGATGTGGCAGGCACTGATTGGGGGGTCCAGGGGTAATATCTCCCTGAGGGCAGAGTACTCCACTTAAGTCAGCAGAGATTTGGCATGGTACTGGCCCACATGGCTATTAGATAATGCTTAACCATAATTAATCTAATTTCAGTCCTTTTCCTTATTATACTTAACCTGTCCATGGATTCCCTGTTGATCAATCGAGGTAACATATATGAACAGAACTGGACAGACAGGATAGGTCTAGGTTATTATTTGATATCCTGGGGATAGACAGTTGTGATTTGATGAGGCTTAAACTAGCCCTGTGGCAAGTGAATATTTACCCAATGGGAGGCGACCAATAATCGCTGGTGTTCTCCTGCGTCAGGTGTAATGTGCTCATTGTCTAGTGGAATTGATACATGGTCTAAACAGGACTGGTGTAAATAATATCCAGCTATTATTGTAAGGAGAGTAATGTGAGCTGGTTGCATGATTAACCCCTCATGTGGCCTCACAGTACTTCTGTCCTCCAGGAATGTATTAGAAGGTCTGAACAGTGACCTATGGCATGCTGTGTAGCTATTAAACATGAATATTTTTAATAAATATTATTAAAAGTTATATTTTAGGAACCTCCTATTTTTCCTTTGATAGGTAACATTAGGCTTGGGTTAACATAAATTCAATGTTTAAAGTACTGCTATACTTATATTTATAACAACTGTTCATAAATTTATACTATAGGTGAATGTAAAAAACTTTCCAAGATATTTTATTAAAGAGACATGCTCTTCTGCTCTTATCAGACTGTTTTCTTCCTCCTTCGCGTCACTCAGACTCTTATCTCGAATAGCATCCATATCCAGCCTTACACACAGAAGTCTATGGAGAAGATGGAGTCATTTATTTAATGCCTCGTTCTGTACAGTGAGTCCATTACCTTTCAATACATAGCAGAGTCAAAAGAGCTACAACGTGTATTTTAGAAACAACATGTAGCAGAGCTTAGCTTGGGAACATTATTAATGTCGGGAAGGGGTTAACACTGTCATCACTACATAGAATGAAGCAATAAATCCATCTGTCCTCTCTATAGACTTCTGTGTGTGAGTTGGATACCAAGATGGAGGCTTATGTAACCACACAGACTGAGTGAAGATAAGGAGGAGAGAAGCCTAATAAGTGGGGAAAGAAAAAGATTTCCTTCATAAAATATATTACAAAGTTTCCAATATTCACCTGCATTATTCATTTAGGACAAGTTGTTTTATAATAGGAGGTATATGGTAAGTATGAATACAGGAAATAAATCATAAAATATCTACCTAAAAAACGAAATCATAATCCTACACAGCTCCCCAGTGACGGATGTATGACACCTACCGGCCCATCTGAACTGTAGCTGAGATAGTTCATTTCCCCAGCCTTCTCCAGCAGATAGAGAGTCACCCAGTTGTGTAATCCTGCTATCTTTCCTTTATGGATTTCACCTGCATACAGAGAACATTGTTAATTCCTAATAACTGACGGCATCAGTAAAGGTTCAGTAAAATAAGATGGATTTAATGCTTCCCTGAGTCAGAAAACTTTGGTTTTCCAGATAGTAGGAAAACTTGTCTTCATTACAATACCTACTCCTGCGAATATCTGCACTTCATCCTTATTTTCACTTTTCACCACCTTCCTACATAAACTCATTAGCAAACTTTCCATATCTTGTCATTCTCTTGACACCCGTCATTGTTATTGGGTTTCAATGTGCTTAGAATTTTTATCTTACCATGGAAGACATGTTCAAAGCCTGAGGAGTCCAAGGATCCTTTTGAGCGGGTGTATAATCCAAACCACATTTCCCGCAGATCATTCTCAAAGCATTCATCTGATTTGTAATAACCTGGACATCAAAACAGTATATCAGATAATCCACAAAGTGGCACAAAGAGACATCCATTGTTATTCTGTAACATAGAGAGCCTATTCAGATTTCAGCATCCATAAAAGTCAAGAAAGTCAAAGTCTCAAATTTAGGTCCCAAGCACATGACCATAGATTGTTTCAGTACATTATATGTATTTACAGATCTGCAGTTATGACACATGGACACGTTCTTTTCTATGACCCCATGCACACATTAGGAGCTTTGTAGCTGTGCGCCTGGGCCGTGAAATATGGAGCAGGTCCTATTCTAATAGCAGGAGTTATTCTTCCCTGAGTAAGCCAGAGAAGCGGGCAAAATGCGTTGGGTAATGCGTTGGTTAATGCGTTAGGAGTATTTCAGCTGCAATAGGTAGGCCACAGTACTTTCAATTATATGTCACAGATACTGTGTTATATATGTATCATATATTGTAAACTAGCCCCATGATATCAGAATATTAGAAACGTGGATTCATATAGTCATTGAAGGCATAATAATATTAATGTGTGGTATTAGCAGTTGACTAATTCCTTTTGGGGTCAATGTCAGTTGCACATCAAGGAGTTTTCCCTGGAGTATTCCCATAATTAGAGATGGAGATGTTTCCCCTCCACACATATATAGGTCATGTTTTAATAGTATTTATGTATATAGTAGTTGGTTGTTATAGGAGCCACAATTGATATTAGACATTGTGAGAAGGTGACAGGCAGAGTGCTGGAGTCCTGGTATATCTCCCCCAGATTCCTGACTTTTGTGTGGTCCATAGTGGGTCTTGAGTAGGCCTCAGTCCAGGGTGGGTCCTGAGGCTCGTTACTAGGCTATGAAAGGTTTCAGAGCCTGCACTTCAGGGCAGATCCTGGGAGAGAGAGGAAGTGCCTGGGTCTGTCCTGACATTGTGAGTCTGCTGAGACGGTATTGTGGTTTTTTTTGGTTGATTTGTGTGGCTGGTAGTAAGCCCCACATACAGTTAGTATTTATAGTTTAGTTAGGGGGCGTTCACACTACCGTCGGTGTCCGACAGGTAGTGTCCGCTCCTAGTGTCCGCTCAAAATCTGGCACGGACATTAGAAGCGGACACTAGCTGTGTCCGTGACACCTGTCATTTATTTAAATGGGCATCGGGTGCGTTCTTTTGCACTCCGAGCCCTTCCTTCCCTGACCGACGGTAGTGTCAACGCCCCCTTAGTGCTCAGACGAGCAGGATTTTGTTTCATACCGTTGTCTGTTTTGTCTGACATTAAGGCTGTATTTTATTTTGCTCATCTTTGTGTCTGACCTGAAGGTTTATTTATTTTGTTTTGTTTCTTTTTCTTCTTTTTTTTTTTTTTTTTTTTGGGGGGGGGGGGGAAGGTATTCTCCTCAGTATAGAAAAAGCAGAGGTTTCAATGGATAAGTGACAGTTTACACTGAGCCATACCCACAAACCGATACAACAATCTGCTCAGCTCCTCCTGCTCTGTAACATGCTGCCTGTAATTTAGGTTGCATTTCCATGCCACAGGCTCTCTTTAAATTTTTCTTGTTGCACAACCATTAGAGCAAAGCCTTGGTTTACCTTTGGATATTAAGAATATGGAAAGTTTTCTCATTATAGTAGTCTGGAATATTTCCTTTATAAAGGCATTTTGTTCTCGGATCTCTTCATTGGTGACATTTTCCGCAGTTCCTGTTTTCTGGACATAATTATCCAGCAAAGAGATGAGTCGGGCAAATGTTGGACGGGTGAAGAGTTTCGCTTCATTGACGTAACTGAAAAGCCTAAGAATTAGAAATAAGACTTTGACTCGTGAAGCTATAAAGTCCAGTCACAAATATACAACGTACAAACAAGTATTCAATCTATCTATTAACTATTACTATGACAGTAAGGTTTTACATATATAATATACTGCAGAATTCAGCTCCATGCTGACTGTACATTTCTAATAGCTGTCAGATAATTGCCCATCCGGCCCAAAGTTCTTCCACCTGATCCTCCATACGTAGGTCCTCTTAGCTCAGCATGTGTTCTCAATGGAGACAGGGGAAACCAGAACCATATGGTAGTGGCTTTTTACCCTGAGCACAAAGAATCTCACGTGTGGAAATACATCATGCTGGATCCTCCTTTCCCCAAACATAATTTGTGGCACCGCTATACACATGAACAGATTAGCCAAACCCTATAAAATGGGCAACATTAAAGGGGCTCTATCATTAGATTTTACGGTTTTAAGATAAACATATGCCTGAATAGCCTTTAAAAAGGCTATTTAGGTGCTGCTAATCATTTTTAAACACCCCCCCCCCCCCCCGTTTTTCTGAATTACCGTTAAAATGTATATACAAATCAGTCCTACTGTGCACGGAGGACGGTCCATGCACCCCATACCCCGCGTCATAGCTTGTTCACACCCTCCTCTCTTCTTTGACTTCCTCCTCCTTGCGATTCACAGCCTCCAGCCCAGCGGTTTCGATCAAAATCTCGCGCATGCACAGTAGCGCTCCCACCAGAGCGCTACAGCGTATTCTCCAGCGCCATTTTCCTGTAGAGAACATTGCGACCGTACTGGGCATGTGCAGCACGCTCGCGTAGTTCTCAGCGGAACTGAGCAGTTCTCTACACAAAAATGGAGAGGGAGTGTGCGGGAGTGTCCCCAGTAGACGTGGGGAAGTGGGGGGGACGGAATGCCCACTGTGCACGGTAGGACTGATTTGCATATACATTTTAATGGTAATTCAGAAAAATGGGGGGGGTTCAATAATGATTAGCAGCACCTGAATAGCCTTTTTAAAGGCTATTCAGGCATATGTTTAGCTCAAATCACTAAAAACTAATGATAGAGCCCCCTTAATCTAATGTGTATAGCTAGCTCTACACGGATACGGTAGGCTAGGTTGCAAAGTGACACTGGTAGGATCTAAGTATATAATGGTAATACAGCATCTGATGAAACATGCTAGCGTGTTTTTTACATTGGAATCATATGGATTGTAACAATACAAAAAAAAATCTGTATGCCTTTATGAGAAATGCAGAAATACAACAGGGTTCTGTACTATGTCCCTGTACAATATATGTATTATTCTTCCATAATGAAAGAAATAATTGCCCTCAAACATAGGCTATTGTTAGTGGCTGTAAGCTAAGCTTCACATGAATGAATCTATTATGCTCCTTCCCCTCCGGTGCACAACATTGAATTTATACCGTAAAAACCAGATGAATATGAGTTATTCTAAGTATAATATTATGTATATATATAATTTAGCTTTATATGTGTCATGTCTTTTCTGTTGATATATTTTTCTCAAATATGTTATCATGCGATACTTTCATATAGGCTAGTGTATAAGACAGTGGGACTGTTCATGCCATGTTATGATAGGAAGTAATGTAGAACATGGATAACATCATACAATAACATAATTAGTGTGTATAATATAAAGAACTAGAACTTGTCACTATGTTGTCAGCTTACTTTTGCTTAGAAAAGTCTGTCCCGTTGCCGGTCTCATTGCTGAACACCTTGTGCTGAATATTGAGGATAATGTCGCCACTGTCCGCTCGGTTGACATCATGCTTATACAGCTGCTCAGACACATCCTGAATCTCATTATTAGTTACCGCAAACTGTGATGTTGGAGGAGATTTCGCTGTCACCCAAGGGATAAAAGTGTTATTGACACAGAACTCGCTTCCAAAAGTAGTAGATCTACAAACTCATACAGCAGACTATCTACTGAGCCAAAATGTGGTCAAGGATACTCAGTAGAATAGTTATAGGACACCGGACCAGCAATCTATGGATACCAAAACCATTATGAGACGGCCTGGGTGCAGTACTACTAAGTACTTATTGCATAACACCGGACCAGCAATCTATGGATACCAGAACCATGAGATGGGCTGGGTGCAGTACTACTAAGTACTTATTGCATAGCACCGGACTAGCAATCTATCCAGAACCATTATGAGACGGCCTGGGTGCAGTACCACTAAGTACTTATTGCATAACACCGGACCAGCAATCTATGGATACCAGAACCATGAGATGGGCTGGGTGCAGTACTACTAAGTACTTATTGCATAACACCGGACCAGCAATCTATGGATACCAGAACCATGAGATGGGCTGGGTGCAGTACCACTAAATACTCATTGCATATTTATACATATGCAATGGCATCAGTCTTTGCTGGGTCAACCACACCCAGAGTGCAGCCATGCTTTCCCACAGGGTATCTATAGAGATATGTATTCATTGTTTTAATAATGGAAATTGTATGACTGGATAGTCCGAGGTATTCAGCTATGGCAGCTGAGAGGCACACACCTGCCCATCAGGGGGGCACAGTACAGACCATTCCTCTCATTTCTTCCATGCTCATTTTTAATAAGTTGAGGATGTAAAACAAGTGACGTGTAAATAGCAAATACTTGTCATCTCCTCATATTACTTCATTTCAGCAAGTGTGGCTGGAGAAGCAATGTGGGAACATGGAGCTGGTATGTTGTGATGCTCGGGACAGATCGGTGAAGGTCAGATGTTGTTTGTACATGGCTTGTTAATGTACGTGCCCAATTCTGGGCTTATATTATGTGCAAGGTTAAACCAATAATATTACATTTGCTTTTTCTGTTCTCCCATACTGGCTGGATTTTGTCTCTGCTCCATTAAAGGGGTTGTGCATGCGCTGTACAGGGCCTATACAGAAGAGGAGCCAGGGAGCCTAGTAATGGCAAGTGCTGTATGTACAGAGATATTCGCCTCTACAAACAATGCTTCCTTATGACTCTATACATACAGCGTTTGGTAAATAAAACCTCTGTATACTTCTTATGAAATATCCATTTATTGGAAATGGGAACAATGGACTGTGTATATTAAAGAAAAAATATTGCTCTTCCTTAACTCTACCCTCACAATATACAATATATAATATATAATAAGTATATATTTTACAATATTTTAGGGTTTTGTTTCTTTTTCTATGTATTATATATATATGAGGTTACTTCCTTCTGTGATCCCCATTCTTATGAAATGTGAGGCATAACCAGAAAAAGTAAAGGCATCATATAAATACATGGCATCCATATTGTAATACAGCCATATGTATAATTTCTACACATAGTGGTATTAATCAGCCTGACTGAGAGGGAATTCCTGGAGATTTACTTAATGTGAATCAGGGGCGAACCTGCCCCTTTCGCCGCCCGAGGCGAACTACAGAAAGCCGCCCCCCCCTCCCCCGCCGGAGGAGGGGGCGGAGCGGAGGGGGCGGAGCGGGGGCATGGCAAAGTGCAAGGGGCGGGGCTTAGCGTCATTCGCCGGCAGAGAGCAGGCCTCCCCAAACCACCGCTCGGTGCTAAGGTAAGGCTTAGGTAACCAAAAATGCTGCCCTCCCTGAGGCCCTGGCATAATGCCGCCTGAAGCGGTCGCCTCATGGGAGGTGCGACGCTGATGTGAATGTGTCACCAGCAAATTACCCGTTTTGTTACACCAAGTTTTTATGTGAAACATATTTTTGAAGAATTTTTGATTTTCATGTATCTATGGATTAAAAAAAGGAGCTTTGAGTGATTTTCACTCTGACCACTGAGCCTAATAATAGACAACCACATGTTAATTCTGTAGAGCAGGAATAGGGAACGTACGGCTCTCCAGCTGTTCCAAAACTACAACTTCCAGCTTGCATACTTGCTCTGCTGTTCTTGGAACTCCCATGAAAGTGAATGGAGCATGTTGGGAGTTGTAGTTTTACAGCAGCTGGAGAGCCGAAGGTTCCCTATTCCTGCTGTAGAGGTTTCTTTGTAGCGGTAACCTCATGTACATCACTGACAGGATTACAGTGGATAATACTGCTATAGATAATACAACTTAGCCAACATTGCATCAGATACTGACAATAGATAATTTCACAGCTTATCTACTCCATTCACAGAGCATGTATAGAAAAACCTCCTATTAACTTCAATGACTCGGCTCCAGACTATTGCTGCCTATGGTCATGTGAGTGCTGAAAATCAGTTCACTAAATGCTTTTCTAGTGAATCACATTCACACTTTGCAGAAAAATACGCACAGCAGAAATGCTGCGATTTCCAAAACCGTTGCAGTTTTAGAAATCGCAGCATGTCAATTATATCTACGGAAACGCTGGATGTTTCCCTATAGGTATAATGGAAGCAGAAAGTCCGTATAGGAAACCTCTGCGAACTTTCTGAGAAAAATGCTGCAGGAAAAATCGTGTTTCATTTCCGCCATGGTTTTTCCCGCATTGCTTTTTCGCTGTGGCCTGCTACATGAGGCCTTAGCCTAACAGTGCAGAGGAGAAGCTCAGGCAAGGTGGCAGACCCCATCAAAATGTACAGAAAATAAAAAAAATATACAGGCAGAAAATAAAAACAAAAAAATCATATATTTTTCCAGTTTTAATTAATAAAAACAAATATTGGCAATATATTCTTTTAAAATGAACTTGTCGCACAGAAAATCTGTAGTCATTCTGCTATAGAGCAGGAGAAGCTGAGCATATGGATATATAGTTTTGTGTGAAAAGATTCAAGATAACTTGTCATTTATCCATTTACATCTGGATTCAGGATAACTTATCACTCATTCATTCATTCATTCATTCATTCATTCATTCATTCATGTCTTTACTGTTTCTATACCTGGAAAAAGTTTCCTAGTCATAGTCCTATCGTGACTGGCAGCTATCGCTGTATGCATGGTTGTAGAGGGGAGGCTGTCAGTCACTAGTAGGATCTCCCTTATAACTAGATGACTGTCTTTGAGCATAGAACAAGAAAAGATGTAAATGACAAGTTATACTGAATCTTTTGGGACAAATCTGCTCAGCTCCTCCTTTATCATGCTGCCTGCATTATCTTGAACTTTAAGGCGCATAAAATATACTACAGTATTATGTCGCTTTCATGACGCCATAATACACTGCATTTCTCATCTGTAATGTGGACACAATAACCAGAGATTTCATGGTTGTACTAAGCAGCTCGGACACAGATGCTACCCTGCCGCTCTACGCCCCTGATTCCATCTCACTTCCTGATGTACAAGATTTGCTTTTATCACTTGTTAAATGAATGTATAAAGCTGAACGACTATTTATTATAGACATCATTTTACTTGATGGTGCTTGATGCATACAAAGGAAGCTCTGTAGTGTTTCCATGGCTTACATCATGTCGCTTTGCTCACAGTATTATTGACAGGAAAATGACAAACATATACTTATTATTAAATAGATAAAATCTATACAATTTACAACACTTCACAAAGAAGTAATATTACTGTATTCTCACCTGATGTCGGCGGTTTAGCTCTACAAATTACGCATGGTAAAAGCCACAGGAGAACAAAAGTGCTCTTCATGGTGAAGAATCTGCAACTAAAATCCTTTCCACTTCGCTGCAGCCACATGTCTTTTATAGACCTCTTGTCTCAGTGACCTCATGGGGCAGGCACATACACAACACTAACCCTGTGTGTCCCAAAAGCTTTGCACACAGATGCCAAAATAGAGGAACATCTAGTCTAGTCTATAACAACACAGGAGAATCTGCTAACACTTGTCATCTTCATTTTGTTTCTTATTTTACAAGATTTTGTGTGTTGCTTCACGTATTGTACGATAGTTTTTTTTACATTTTGTAGACAGTTGCAAACTGAGACATGAAAGAAGTGATTCTCTCTGGTTTTACATTATTTCCACAATGAAACCTAACTTATAATATCGAAAAGAACAAAAACATACAAAACAAAAGCAATAAGTAGGGATTAGTGATCTTTATTGGTAAAGGTTAATGGATAAGAAGTAATAATATTCTTCTGCAGTTGTGTTCATAAATTATATCTTAGGCTCAAGTCCCACATAGCGGCCCGCAGCAAAAAAGCGCCGTAGGAAAAACTGCAAGGGCAACGCATCATAGCTTTCACCAAGCACTTTCCCAGAGGTTTGCTCTGCGGACTTTCAGCTTCCATTATACCTATAGGGAAACCATTGGCGTTTCCGTAGGTACAATTGACATGCTGTGATTTCTAAAAATGCAACAGTTATGGAAATCACAGCGTACCCGCTGCATGTATTTTTCTACAACATGTGGATGGGATTCGCGAGAATTCCATCCACTTCGCAGGGACTGTCAAACGCCACGGTTTTTGCTGCAGCGTTTCCACCACGGCCAAACTGCAGCATTTAAGCCACGTGGGACGTAAATTTTTCTATTGTCTTTTCCTGTGATGTATTCCTATCTAAAGTATCATTTGGTCACATGGTGCTGAATACTTAACCAGAGAACAGAATACAGATCATGTGCTTTTTAGGGTTGTACCCAAATTGTTACGAGTGTGACTCCTCACTCACTTACTCGCCAAAGGCGACATTTGCACCTGATGGAATCATTGATATATCTATATGGACTTCATTGGAGATGATCTGTGGACTGGATGTCATCTGAGGATTTTGTATCAAGTGAGTTACATATTTTAAAGCACATTTAGAAGGATTAGCCTTTTCATGCCATTGTTTATGTCCCAAAATACTCTTCATCTTCTTACCACTGCAGTAGAAGCAAAAAAACAAAACATATGTGTTACAATCACAAAGTAAAAAAAAATCTTGAAAGCAGTGTGGGAGGAGATGACAGTAACAACTTGTGATTTTCTTTCTGTTCTCATTTGCAGTTTCATCCTCCCACATCTCCCCTACACAGACACAGTGTCACAAAGTGAAACTTTATATCTTAAACTCTAAGTTTTAGGCCAAGGCTCCACAGGGCGTCCTGCAGCAAGAAAAATGCTGCGGGAAAAAATGCCGTGACAACGCATTGTGGTTCTTCCTGCAGCGCTTTAGACAGAAAGTCCACAGAGGTTTCATCTGCGGACTTTTTGTTTCAATTATAGCTATGGGGAAACTGCCGGCGTTTCCATAGGTATAATTGACATGCTGCGATTTCCAAAACCGCAGCATGTCAATTATAATTGACTGTTAAATGCCGCGTTTTTTCCCCGCAGCGTTTATGCCACATGTGGCAGTGGCCTAAAAGAAAAATGCACTCTGAATACTGGACTAAATCTTTGTTTAGCTGTTGCTTTTTAGCTAGGTATTATCTGAAAGTTGAGATAATAGTCCATATACGTGTATATGCTAGTAGTGACATATTATTTACATCTTTGGCAGTGAAATAGTTAAAAGATGTGTGTTTGCAATTTTGAACTTGCTTATGTTACATTGCCTTTCATACTTTCAGGATGACTGTTCACAAAAATGACTAATGCTGTAGTCCAGAGGGCTATAAGTGATACAGCATGTCATGCATACATTCCTCTCGCCTATGCTTACTGCACAATACACATACTACACGTCCATCTCCTCTTTGGTATGTGGGCTTAATCTTTCTTACTCTGAGTAAGCTCACTTCTTCTTTTCAGCTCTCATCACAATGAAATGTAATGTTCCCTTAGTTATGACTCTCTTTCCTGTGCAGAGATAATCCTCCATTCAAGTGCTCTCGCTCCTCTCCACATCACCCTCAACAACTGCTCGCTTAATCTACCTCTCTCCTTGATCAGCCTCTCTTCTTTGCCGATCCCTTCACTGGTTATCCACTGCCTGGCAAAATATTTCTGCTGACATACAAGGCCATCGACACCTTGTCCCCTCCATAATCTCTAACCTAATCTCCTGCTAACTACGATATTTTTTTATAAGATGCATTTTTTTATAAAACACATTTTTCCCAAAAAATTTGGGAGGAAAATAGGGCTGTGTTTTATAGTCCAGATGTGGGGTGTTTTTGTGCTGGAGCGGGCAGAGGAGTGGGATCGCAGCCCTGGGCTAAAACGGTGTCCTGGTGCTGTGAACCTCCCAGCATCCGCAGTGCTATTACGACAGATGCCTGGTCTGTAAAGATGATGGCGGACGCTCTGCTGCAGAGTGGTCACCATAGCTACCGGGTGTCTGCTGTAAGGTGGTGGTTGACAGAAGGATACTGTCCATGGTGACCTCCATGTGGGAGAACAAATCCCACCCCATGTATGGGACCTTGATGGGACTTGGCAGCACTGTAAGTGACCGTCTGCTTCACCCCAAGTGTGAGAAGGAGCGTTATCGCAGGTCCTTTCTTCCAACCGCGACCAGGCTGTATAATCTACATCAGACCAAACGAAGATCACTCCGCACAGAGAACTAATGATTATGACTATGAAGTCTTCCTTCTTTCTCTTCTGTTCCTTAGCTGCTATGGACTCCTAGTATATCTTCTCTTCTCAGCATATGTGTGCCTACGTCTGGAATATATTACTGTGTATTATCCTGTATCTGTATTACTATGCTGCTGTAACATGCTGAAATTTCCCCACTGTGGGACTATTAAAGGATTATCTTATCTTAATGTACAGCAGAGACCCGCAGCTAATGTCCACAATCAGAGTCTACTCTAATCGCAGGCATTATTAGCAGTAAGCCTCCCTTAACGTATTAAAACTACCTTTTCGTTGCAGGCCGGCTGTTCCTATGACAGCCAGGGATCCTTCTAAAGGCTCCCAGGCCTTTCACAGTGATATTACTATTGCAGCCAGTCTATTAACAGCCGCAATAGTAATGTGTAGAATCTCCCATAGACTGTAATACACTTGTATTGCAGTCTATGTGACTTGCAATCAAATGATTGCAGGATCAAGTTCCCTGGGGGGGGAGGGAGCTAACAAAATAGAAAAATATATACAGGTATATAAAAGAAATAAAAGTTTTAAATTACCCCCTTTCTGTAGAATACAAATAAAAGTAGAAAATTACTATGATACACATACGCATTAGGTAACCCTATGTCCAAAAATGCCCAGTCTACAAACTTATAAAAATATTTTAACTGTAGGGAGCGTCATAGTGTTTAAAAAAAAATCAAAAGTGCCAAACTGACTTTTCTTTCCACTGTTTCACCTCTGAATAGAAAGTGATCAAAGCAATAGACATTCCCCAAAATGGTATAACTAAAAAGTACGGTACACCTGACCTCGCAAACAAAGATGCCCTATGCATCCCGTACAGCAGCAGGGCCACCCGTCCATGTGGCCTCGCAGCTGTTGGATAACTACAACCTCCATATGTTATTTATTTTATTAAATATTTTACCACATTTTTTTGCTTCAAATATTTTTTCTCTATTTTCCTCCTCTAAAACCTAGGTGTGTCTTATAGTTCGAAAACAGTGGAAGGCAAGAACCAGAGGTTCAAGATGAAGTGGAAAAACTGCGCTCCCTGGTTGTTGATAGGTAGTGACACAAAGACCAATTGTCCACGTATGGATTTATTAAGAAACAAAAGCACGACGCGTTTCGGACCTTCAAGGGTCCTTCTTCAAGTGCAAGAACAAAGCTAAAAGAGAATACATACATATACACAAGTAAAACCTCATGGAGAGGGATGCATCTTGCCTAGTTAGCTAAAAAAGTATGAAATACTGAACATATAATATAGTTCAAATAAAAAAAAACAAACATATAGCATTGAAATAAATAAACAATAGCAGAAAGAATTACAGTTAAAAAATAGTGAGTCAAGCTCAAAGCAATACTTCCAATTAAAAAATAGGAGAGACTCAATCCTTCATCATAAGTATTGTGACCCCCTTGGGTGAACATACCTTAGCAGAAGCTCATTTAATATACAGCCTTAAGCTTCAGGCATAGTCATAAAAACATATTGGTATAGATGTAAAATACACTTCCAAGATAACATATTGAGGGGTCGAGACCTCTAGAGATGGAACTGTATCACTATTAGGGGGATGTTATGGCGATATCGGGGTACTCTATGTCAAAAATACATTTTTGGTTTGCCTCTTTAAATTGCCTGTCCCTTTAAAATTAAAGACCATCAAAAACAGACCTCAAAAACAGATATAAAAGAGCCAATGGCTCTTTACTGCTGGGAGAAAAAGTTCTCTCATCTACATATTCGTAGAGCATTACCATAAATAAACATAAATGATGTCTTACCTTGACACATTAGGCTAGATGCATAGCTGCCTGGATCGTGTCACTGTCTTATAAAGCCGGGTATTTCCCGCGCGCGCCCTTTTGCTTATGGAGCCGCATGGCGCTCCAGTGGCGTCCCGGAGGTTGTGGTGCGCATGTGTCAAACTAAAAAGGTGCGCATGCGCACTAGCTGTGAGATCGGACTATGCAGTTCTGGTGTGTATCCACCCCGAGTAACGGGGAAGCACCGCTTCAATATCGGAGACATGGAGCGTGTCTGTCTCCCATGTGACGCTCTCATGTGCTTCATTGAAAAGGAAACTAATATATTACAACAGACAAACATCAACCATATGTAAAGGTTCAATATCAATATCTGAAAAGAAACTGTTGCAAGTTGATCACTTGATAAATCAAAACAATGAATTAAAGAGTACATTGTGATGATTGAATGAAAGAATGGAGTGGCTGTGTTAGTGTGAGAGGTTAAAACAGGTCATGGCTTGTGCATATCCAATGAACCCTTATAGGAAGAGAAATCTAAATAAATAGTAGACAGAAGAGGACTGTATAACTAATGTTGAAAGTGTAGTAGATAAACTGGGGGTAAAAAAATGACATATGGAGAATAGAGGGGGAGGAGGGGAAAAGGGGGGGGGGGAGAAACGGAAAAACAGGGTACTGTGGAAAAAGTGTGTAGAACCTAATTTTTGGTCACATCCTCGGATGCTATATTTAGACCAGCTGGTTGGAGGGTGTTGAGTCTAAACATCCAAAACATTTCTTTCCTATTGAGAGTGTGTAATCTATCTTTTACTGATGGAGGTACTGTATCTATTGGTGTGACTCGAAAATTAGAAAAATCTTTCTGGTGATATTGAGTGGCATGACGTGAAACACTATGTTTGGTGAAGCCGTTAGTGACATTGCATCTGTGCTGGCTGATGCGTTGTCTGAGAGGTCTGGTTGTCCTGCCCACGTATTGGAGGCCACACGGGCACTCCAATACGTAGATGACCCATGAGGATGAACAGTCCAAACGATGCTGTAGTTCAAAAGTGTCGCCTGTGGTGAAGCTTTGAACATGGACTAATCCATGTTGGATGGAGGCACAACACTTGCACCGTCGCCCTCCGCAGGAAAAACTACCCCTGGAGGGCTTACTATCTATAGTGTTGCTGTTATCATATGGTTTGACGCGGCTAGGTGCTAGAACATTTTTGAGTGACCTCGCTCTCCTGTAACTTATTCCCGGTAATACGGGCAGAATACCCTTCAGGAATGGGTCATTTAGGACCACGTGCCAATGTTTATTGAGGATATCTCGAATATGATTATGCATTGAACTGTATGTGGTTATGAAATTGCAATGAAAATCTTTTTCTTCAGGCTTGGATTTGGGTTTTAGACAATCTACCTGAGACAGTGTGCCTGCTTTTTGTTGTGCAGCCTGTATAATTTGTGAAGGATAACCTTTCTCCAAAATGCGGTTCGTAAGAGTAACGCTTTGGGCATTATAATCAGCATCCCTCGAGCAGTTCCGACAAATCCGGCGGAACTGTCCGAAGGGAACGTTTTGCTTCACACCAGAACTGCATAGTCCGATCTCACAGCTAGTGCGCATGCGCACCTTTTTAGTTTGACACATGCGCACCACAACCTCCGGGACGCCACTGGAGCGCCATGCGGCTCCATAAGCAAAAGGGCGCGCGCGGGAAATACCCGGCTTTATAAGACAGTGACACGATCCAGGCAGCTATGCATCTAGCCTAACGTGTCAAGGTAAGACATCATTTATGTTTATTTATGGTAATGCTCTACGAATATGTAGATGAGAGAACTTTTTCTCCCAGCAGTAAAGAGCCATTGGCTCTTTTATATCTGTTTTTGAGGTCTGTTTTTGATGGTCTTTAATTTTAAAGGGACAGGCAATTTAAAGAGGCAAACCAAAAATGTATTTTTGACATAGAGTACCCCGATATCGCCATAACATCCCCCTAATAGTGATACAGTTCCATCTCTAGAGGTCTCGACCCCTCAATATGTTATCTTGGAAGTGTATTTTACATCTATACCAATATGTTTTTATGACTATGCCTGAAGCTTAAGGCTGTATATTAAATGAGCTTCTGCTAAGGTATGTTCACCCAAGGGGGTCACAATACTTATGATGAAGGATTGAGTCTCTCCTATTTTTTAATTGGAAGTATTGCTTTGAGCTTGACTCACTATTTTTTAACTGTAATTCTTTCTGCTATTGTTTATTTATTTCAATGCTATATGTTTTTTTTTTATTTGAACTATATTATATGTTCAGTATTTCATACTTTATTAGCTAACTAGGCAAGATGCATCCCTCTCCATGAGGTTTTACTTGTGTATATGTATGTATTCTCTTTTAGCTTTGTTCTTGCACTTGAAGAAGGACCCTTGAAGGTCCGAAACGCGTCGTGCTTTTGTTTCTTAATAAATCCATACGTGGACAATTGGTCTTTGTGTCACTACCTATCAACAACCAGGGAGCGCAGTTTTTCCACTTCATCTTGAACCTCTGGTTCTTGCCTTCCACTGTCTTCGTGGATTCTGCTGCCACTCTCACCTGGATTGTTTACTAACATAAATCCACATTGGGGTTGTGATATCCCACAACCCTTCAGGTGAGAGGCCAACTGGTCTAAATTAATATTAATGAATATTGTCTACCACCATTTTAACAGATCTACTACGCTTAGAGCGCTCGGTGTCTTTTTCCTCTCTTCTTATAGTTCGAAAAGGTACTCCCATGTAATCTCCAGTTCTCTCAGGAACTCCTTCTCCGCTCTTCACAAAAGCACCTCCAAGACTTTTCCCGCGCATCTCCTATACTCTGAAACTCACTATACCACAATACATAAGACCGTCCGCACATTTATAACCTTTGTTAATGAAGGGTTACACAATAGTATGTAATAGATCAATTGTCTATGATTGTCTCTCAAACAAGCTAACTTTACGACTTAGTCCAGAGACCCTGGTTGTCTACTTGTAGACTTTGCACAACCTTGAAATCTGGTCAATGTAATGCGTTCATAGTATTGTCTTATCTGTAAGATGGTATAAAAAGCCCAAGACTCAACTACAATCTAATGAGACATTTACACATGCCATGAGACTGTGTGACTGTCTCCCATGCCCTCAATCTATGTTTGTTTTATTAAGTAGGTTTTCACAGTAGACATTCTGCAGAATTTTCTACACCTTCAGGCCGGGGCCCCGCATGGCGTAAACGCTGCGATTTGCTCATAGCGGAAATGCCGCGGTAAAAATCACTGCATTTTACGGTCAGGGCAAAGTGGATGGGATTTTAGTGAATCCCATGCCCACTTTACGGTAAAAACCGTGGTGAGGACACGTCGTGATTTCAAAAACCAGCACAGTTTTGGAAATCACATCATGTCAATTATACCTACGGAAACGCCAGCGGTTTCCCCATAGGTATGATTGAAACAGGAAGTACTCAGAGAAAACTTCTGCGAACTTTCTGTCTAAAGCGATGTGGAAGAACTGTGATGCATTGCTGCCACGGTTTTTCATGCAGCACTTTTTTTGCTGTGGGATGTCCCGTGGGGCCTTAGCCTAAAAAGGTCCCTGAAAACTCAGGAAAGCCTACAACCTTCAATAACCCTCCCAACAGTCTCTATCCCTCTTCCCTTATAGATTGTAAGCCCTTGCGGGCAGGGTCCTCTGTCTTACTATACCAGTTGGTGATGGTATTAGTCTATTGTACTTGTTCTTATGTAAAGCACTATGGTCAATGGCACTCTAAATTAATAATAAATATTGGATTATTTCATGAATCATTTCCTTGGCTGCTGTAAAACAATTTGCAATATTTCTAATATAAAATACATTTTATCCCTTCCATTTTTCTGTGCTTTGGGTGACTTTGCTGATCTGCACTGTAGGGATGGGCTCTGACAAGATACAGTCTCGTACCTCCTCTGACAGCTGTCAATATAGACATTCACAGTGTACACAGACATGTACAGGTTTCATATCTGCTGCAGTGAACAGAGGATCACTATGCGGACTGAGCATGGGTATCCTCCAGCCTCAGCTCAGTGGGTGAACCTGCACTTTGCTGTACAGCCTGAAAACTAGGTGGCCCCATACTGTGTAAATAAACCTTATGACCTGAAAAACCGGAGCCCTGGAAACAATGAAAGGTAAATTCTGGTTGGAATTTGGAGCTGATTTTAGGTGGAATCTGTGTCTAAATCAGCTCCAAATGATGCCGTGTGAACCTAGTCTGAGGATGGTCAGAGACAGATATAAACACTATCTACTAATTAAGGACCACTACATGACATGTTTATAGCTGACATGTCAGTAAAAAGTTCACTTTAAAGCAATATTTATTGTTAAAACAGCTGGATTCCTGGCAGCTAAACTCTTACATCACATAATTCTACTTCTTATCCCCAGCTGAGAGACTTACATTTACAGTATAATAAGTCAGAGATAAATGAAACGGAGGAAAATGAGAGCGAAAATGACACAAAGGTCTCCTAATTTATACCGCATATAATGCAAATAAAAGCCAAGCTACGCCATGAAGTTAATCCTAATAAATAGTATATTTTCCGTTTGAATGTAAAATATACAGTATAATGTAAAGTTACAGAAAAATTTGGACAAGTTTCAACCGTCTAAGTGCTTAAAGAAGCAAAGGAACTACCGTATTTTTCGGACTATAAGACGCACCGGACCATAAGACGCACTAAGGTTTTAGAGGAGGAAAATAGGGAAAAAAAAAATTTTAAGGAAAAAAAATTGGTGAAATATTTAATAACCTAATAATATAATATTTCACCAATGTAAATAGAATCGGGGGCTTTCGGACACAGGGATACCAAATGTGTATGTGTTTCACAGTAATGTTTTTGTTTTATATGTATTCTAGGGATATGGGGGTGATTTGAACATATCTATCTAATCTATCTATCTATCTAATCTATCTATCTATTCTCATCCATGGATGGAAAGAGACACCCTGCAGTGAAGCTATGCAAGAAGAGAAAAAGGGGCGGGCCAGACGGGTGAAGGAGGTGTGGTTTTCTAAGCAAACTTGAAAACACGCCTCTTTCACCCATCTGGCTCGTCCCTCCTTCACTGCCTCTCAGATCTGGCTCTTGCAATGAAGCCACACAGGCAGGGAAGTAGGGGCGGGCCAGACGGGTGAAAGAGGTGTGGTTTTCTCGGCAAGCTTGAAACCACGCTTCCTTCACCTGTCTGGCCCGCCCCTACTTCCCTGCCTCTCATATCTCGCTCCTGCAAACACGCGACACAGACAGGGAAGGAGGGGCAGAGCAGGCAGGCACCGTGCTGCTCTCCTTTTGATTCTCATAGACAGGACACAGACGCTGCACACGCTGCATTCGGACTATAAGACGCACACACATTTTCCTCCCATATTGGGAGGCTTAATCTCTGCCTCCTTGAGCAGACAGGGTATCAGCTATAAATGCTGTTTTATACAGTAGACACGCAGCACTAATGCCCACGATTGGTTCCCGTACCGATCACGGGCATTAACCCCTCTGGCACCTTGGTCAAAGCTGACCAAGGCACCATTTTCCCGGCGGCGCTCGGTCACCGCCATTTTCTCAGCGATAACCCACACCCAGAGTCTTTCTATCAGCACTGATTCTGTCGCGAGTTATCGTGGCAGAATCTGCGCCACTTTACTTAGTGTGAATGCCCCCTTATCCAGCCGGTATCCCCTGTATGGAGAAAGCTCAGCTCTGGAGCCCCTCATATCTAATCACCTACAGGTACATGATTTTGTGTAAAAGGGTTTATTGCTGTGAAATCGGACCCATTGACTCATATTGGTCCATCCATGAAAGCAAACGAAAATAAGATGTTTTATTTTTTTATATATCCATTAAAAAACCAGACGTGTGTATTTGCTTTGAAGAGACTTTATTTTTACATTAGGAGAAAAGCTTTGTCTCTAAACGACTGGATAAGCGGATGCCACATATCTCTTGCCATTCCCGTATGATGAGTTGGCCCACGTGTATGTTTGTATTTTGAGAGTTTGTCCACCAGCCCTTAGGGTGCACCTAAAAAAAAGGAAGATAATTTAGTAAATGTAGCAATGCAGACATGGAAGATAATAAAGTATACATTTAGTAGGCATAATAACAGGCATGATGGAGACAAGATGTACTCACAGACTATCAGGACGTGTCACATAACATAGAGTGTATACTGCAATCTCATACTCAGGACTTGATCCTACAAACATTGATCCCAAGGTTTTCAGGTAAGTAGACCACTTGAACTGAAATCCATATACATCAGGATAACTGGTCCACTAAAAAAGAAAAAACAGCACAATAATCAGTGTGATATGAATAACCATTCCCTTTGTACAAGAGGTAACTCTTAAGTTATACTATATTTGTCAGGTCAAGGTATCTTCCCCTGAAGTGCCGTGATCTCCACCCTGCTATGTCCAATAGGTAAAGTGGTGCATTTCTGTCACAGCTGTTTGCCAAAAATAAGCCACTTTTGCACCAGATAACTGGTGGAAATTCTAGTCTATTCCATGGCGTATGGAGCTGCAGACCGTTCTGTACACTTTGTTTCGGCTAAACTGGGTTACTCCAGCTCACAGACCATTCACTGGAATGAAAACACTATGTTTTTGTTGTGGTGCCAGAAAAAGACAGGCTACGAGACCAAGGGTACACAGCTCCTTTCACTCACATTCACTCAAATGACAGCTCTGTGATTTTGCCACATCGCCAGCATAAACACAATGTCACAAAGCCAGAAATACACAAATCCATAGATGCAGATGTGTAGATATCAAGCCAGGTTACTGCAGCTCAGATATCATTCACTTTAATGGGAGCTGAGCAACAGGAACAAAACAACTAAAAGTATATGGAGTGCAGGGGTGTAAAGATCATGGTCAAAGGGGGTGCTGGAGATGGTCCCTGGTTCCCTGACTGCTATACATATTGGACATTACACATTATAATGGGAAGTGGCCCAGATGCCCAAGGGATGTGACTAAAAAAAATAAATATTTATACTCGCCTCTGCTGGGCTTCTGACAATCCTCAGCATCCTCTCTGTGGCTGACATCAGCTCACCCCACTTGACCACTGAAGCCCAATCACAGGCCCCAGCAGTGACATCTGGGGCATGTCACCTCAGCTGCAGACAGAAGAGGACTAAAGACAATGCTGAAGAGAGCTAGACAAAGCGAGGATGCCCAGGAGAGGTGAGGCAAGGTGAGTATAAGTTATTATATTTAATCACCTCCCCCGGGACTCTATTTATTATACTCTGGGATCTGAGGAGATAATAATAGCACCGAAGTGGACGGCTGAATCTCATGAATATTCATCAAATTTAGGAACATTTTACACTGTATGGGTCCTCTGTAGAGAGCATATAATACTGTGTGGGGGGTCACTGTGGAGCATATTATACTGTATGGGGCCCACTGTAGACCACATTATACTGTGGCGGGGTCACTGTGGAGCATATTATACTGTATGGGGCCCACTGTAGACCACATTATACTGTGGCGGGGTCACTGTGGAGCATATTATACTGTATGGGGCCCACTGTAGACCACATTATACTGTGGGGGGAGGTCACTGTTGAGCATATTATACTGTATGGGGGCCACTGTAGAGCACATTATACTGTGTGGGGGCCACTGTGGAGCATATTATGCTGTGTGGGGCCCACTGTAGCGCACATTATACTGTGTGGGGGCCACTATGGAGCATATTACACTATCCACAGAAAAAGAAGATGAACGGCAGCATACAACCAGACTTCAGTGCTTCTTTATTGGGATCAAATAAAAACTGGTATACCAGGGACAAAGTGAGCAGCAGCGACGGGCCGTTTCACGCAGCAAGTGCATCTACAGGCTAATGTATATGCTGTAGGCAGGGGGCAGTGGGTAGGGGACCCCGAACAAAAGATTACATGTGGCCCACAAGACTTTAGTTACGCCACTGATGGAGCAGTGTTATTCCAGTTCTGTACACTGTGGTTTGGCAGGCACTTACTTCTTTATATTATAAGGCTACTACCCCCTCCTTTCTTCCCTTTTGTTGGTTAATAGTTGTTGATTTCTACATATTTTTATCTTACTCCATGTTTTGTGGATATGTTACTCTTACATTTGTCACTGTTTTCTTATTATTTGTATGCATCACTCCGCAATTTCGTATTGTTTATGTGATAGTTATAGGTCTGAGTGAGTTGGGAAAGGCTAGCAGTGGGAGGAATACCTAGGAAGACAGGGAAGGGGTGTTAGAGAGTGAGGGGAAGGAGTGAAAGAGAGATGACTTGTGCAGAAGGGGTGGACATAAGCTGTGAATATCACCTATGGTGAATGGTGAATCATATGTCCTTTTATTACAATACATTACCTTTGTAAAACATTCATTAGAAATAATAAAAATAAAGTAATGTAGTAGATCAGGAATATCCTATGTGCACTGACATCAAATACTTACTGGACCATCTGCACTGTAACTCAGGTAGTTGATCTGTCCAGCTTTTTCTTGCAGGTAGAACTGTACCCAGCTGTGGAATCCAGATATCTTTCCACCGTGGATTTCACCTGTGTATAGACAGCACGAGTCACTAACATATCTTGGATAAGGTGATGGACCAGTAATACGAAACATATGCCTGGGGCACATGGTATAACAATGAACGAAGTCAAGTCTTAATAACACCATGACATTGGTGGTGACGCTGTGACACAATATTTATTGATGTTTCTGGCTAGGGAATAATGAGCCATTGATTGGGAAATATCAGTTCAAAATCTATAGATAATAACTGGGCTCAATTGTTAAGAAGTACGGTGTATTTTGACTACGATATCACAAACAACAGAGCACATTGGTTTTGCATTCTGGGATAAGTTGGGAAATAGTGACTGTGAGACAGTGGTTGCATTTCATTAAGACTGGCATTACATCCGCCACAGTCAGATGGACCTTATTTATTAATAGGTATACCCCTTAATGAATTAGGAGCGTCTCTTGCCCTCTGTGTGCCATGTGAACTATATTTTATGTCAGTATCTAGCATAGGTTATAGTGAATTTGCCGGAAAGTGGCGAGGGCATTGGAAAAAAGTAAAAAGTTTTGTGCAAAAATGTTAACAACCAGGCTACACATAGGTTACTTACAGTATTAACTTCCACCAGGATATCATTTCCTTCATATGCAGTGAACAGTGGCATATAGCGACCATCATGGCAATACAGTAACATATATCACAATTATTAACCAGGGAAATAATTGAATAAATATCTCCATCAGCCCTGTTTCTCAAGGTTGCTCATATCACCCTTTCCAAATACATGATAACATGATCAAATAGCCTGACCCTGATGCACTGGCTCATGTGAACATTGTGTTACACAACATCTGTGTTCTATATTTGGGAGGACCATTTCTCCATGTCCCTTTCTATATAAAAGTTTACAAAGCAGTTTTAACTCTGTGCCGTGAGCCTCAAGAAACGCTAACTCTTCCTGGTCTGTAAAGATCATCTTTCAGCAGTCACCTCATGATCGCCACTCACCTCCTCCCACAAACTAAGGTCACTCACTGACCTAAGCGGTCACCTACACTCACGTAACCATTGGAATCTCTTGTTTCTACAGTACTACTTTGGCGCTGTTCAGAATAGTAAGTACAGCCCAAAAGCAAGAAAGCAAGGCCATGGGTTCACTCACAATTATTACAGTCCTATGAAAAAGTTTGGGCACCCCTATTAATCTTAATCATTTTTAGTTCTAAATATTTTGGTATTTGCAACAGCCATTTCCGTTTGATATATCTAATAACTGATGGACACAGTAATATTTCAGGATTGAAATGAGGTTTATTGTACTAACAGAAAATGTGCAATATGCATTAAACCAAAATTTGACCGGTGCAAAAGTATGGGCACCTCAACAGAAAAGTGACATTAATATTTAGTAGATCCTCCTTTTGCAAAGATAACAGCCTCTAGTCGCTTCCTGTAGCTTTTAATCAGTTCCTGGATCCTGGATAAAGGTATTTTGGACAAACAATTCAAGTTCAGTTAAGTTAGATGGTCGCCAAGCATGGACAGCCCGCTTCAAATCATCCCACAGATGTTCAATGATATTCAGGTCTGGGGACTGGGATGACCATTCCAGAACATTGTAATTGTTCCTCTGCATGAATGCCTGAGGATTTGGAGCAGTTTTTTGGATCATTGTCTTGCTGAAATATCCATCCCCGGCGTAACTTCAACTTCGTCACTGATTCTTGAACATTATTCTCAAGAATCTGCTGATACTGAGTGGAATCCATGCGACTCGCAACTTTAACAAGATTCCCGATGCCGGCATTGGCCACACAGCCCCAAAGCATGATGGAACCTCCACCAAATTTTACAGTGGGTAGCATGTGTTTTTCTTGGAATGCTGTTTCTTTTTGGACGCCATGCATAACGCCTTTTTTTATAACCAAACAACTCAATTTTTGTTTCCAAAATGAAGCTGCCTTGTCCAAATGTGCTTTTTCATACCTCAGGCAACTCTATTTGTGGCGTACGTGCAGAAACGGCTTCTTTCTCATCACTCTCCCATACAGCTTCTATTTGTGCAAAGTGCGCTGTATAGTTGACCGATGCACAGTGACACCATCTGCAGCAAGATGATGCTGCAGCTCTTTGGAGGTGGTCTGTGGATTGTCCTTGACTGTTCTCACCATTCTTCTTCTCTGCCTTTCTGATATTTTTCTTGGCCTGCCACTTCTGGGCTTAACAAGAACTGTCCCTGTGGTCTTCCATTTCTTTACTATGTTCCTCACAGTGGAAACTGACAGGTTAAATCTCTGAGACAACGTTTTGTATCCTTCCCCTGAACAACTATGTTGAACAATCTTTGTTTTCAGATCATTTGAGAGCGGGCTGTCCATGTTCGGCGACCATCAAACTTAACTGAACTTGAATTGTTTTGTAGAAAGAAATGGTCCAAAATACCTTCATCCAGGATCCAGGAACTGATTAAAAGCTACAGGAAGCGACTAGAGGCTGTTATCTTTGCAAAAGGAGGATGTACTAAATATTAATGTCACTTTTCTGTTGAGGTGCCCATATTTTTGCACCGGTCAAATTTTGGTTTAATGCATATTGCACATTTTCTGTTAGTACAATAAACCTCATTTCAATCCTGAAATATTACTGTGTCCATCAGTTATTAGATATATCAAACTGAAATGGCTGTTGCAAACACCAAAATATTTAGAACTAAAAATGATTAAGATTAATAGGGGTGCCCAAACTTTTTCATAGGACTGTATGTAGGGCATATTGCAATAGTCATTATAGCGTGCAGGTTTATGTGGAAAGTCTTCCTAGTTTGTCATAGATATTATTAAATGTCTTTTTTCTTACCATGAAAGGCATGCTCAAAGCCTGATGAATCCAGGGGACCTTTGGTGCGGGTGTACAGTCCAAACCACATCTCCTTTAAGTCAGCCTTAAAGCTCTCAGTTGAGGTGTAATAACCTGTATGTGATGACAGTCTGTGAGATGCAGAAATGGACAATACTTCCAAATTATTCTAGCGACATTTTCCGCTAGCAAGTGTAGCATCTCAGTAGACACGACAGCCCTGAGACATGGAATGAAAAGCTGCCTAAGAAAGTGGAGCCATTTGGAGCTAAAGTCTACGATATTGAGAGTAAGTGGAGCAAGGTCTCAGAGCTTTGATCCTGCCTGAGCCACAGGACGGACAGGGCACCCTGATATTGAGCAAGTATAAGATGGGAACTTGTGGAGAGAAATAAAGAGACTCACCTCATACATACACTGGGCCATGTTATTCGAATATTTCACTACTTGTCCCACCTCCCCTGCATAGTTATTGGTGTAAAAAAAAGCGCCAGGGAAGGTGGGAGGGGAATCGAATTTTTACTGTGTTTACCGAGTGGCATTCGACCGAGTACGAGTATTTAGAATACCGTAGTATTCGATCGAATACCTACTCGATCGAATACTACTCGCTCATCTCTACAGGTTACAGGTGCAAATCAGTAAAATATACCTTTGGAAACTAAAAAGCTTGAGAGTCTGCTGAACACTGTGGTCTTGAAGATCTCATCCACGAAAGCATTTTGCTCAGTGATCTCACTGCTGGGCACGGACTCCGCTGTCCCGGTGGTTTTTACATAATTGTCTAGTAAAGCGATTAAGCGAGAAAACGTTGGACGGGCAAACAGCTTTGCCTCATTCACATAGCTGAAAATCCTGATAGAAAAAAAATAGACACAGTTATAAAGTACAAGTCATAGCTACAAGATTCTTACTTTATCATATTGAGAGTAGAGATGAGCGAGTACTGTTCAGATCAGCCGATCCGAACAGCACGTTCGCATAGAAATGAATGGACGTAGCCGGCACGTGGCGGGTTAAGCGGCCGGCCGCCGTCAAAGTGGAAGTACCAGGTGCATCCATTCATTTCTATGGAGTGTGCTGTTCGGATCGGCTGATTCGAACAGTACTCGCTCATCTCTAATTGAGAGTAGAATGTGGAATAAACATAACAACAATATGCTATTATCACAGGTAATATCACCAGAAAATGACCTATTGTTAAATCTTGTCTTTATATTAAAAATATTTTTAAGAATTTTTTGGTGGTTGTTTTCAATTTTCTAGGTTATTATCCAAATTAAAAAAATTATAAAAATCCAAAAATTTTGCAGTTTGTGGCTTCCTGTCTCCTGGAATTGAACCATGGGAATATGACACAATGGTCTAGAGCAGACCATATACGGGAGAGTTTTTTAGGCATGCTCTGTGACCTCTGCAGAGGTAATTGTACAGAGAGGAGGAGTAGATGTGACTATCTCTATTGTGACTGGAGGATTCCTTGTCTTACAGTCCTATGAAAAAGTTTGGGCACCCCTATTAATCTTAATCATTTTTTGTTCTAAATATTTTGGTGTTTGCAACAGCCATTTCAGTTTGATATATCTAATAACTGATGGACACAGTAATATTTCAGGATTGAAATGAGGTTTATTGTACTAACAGAAAATGTGCAATATGCATTAAACCAAAATTTGACCGGTGCGAAAGTATGGGCACCTTTATCATTTTATTGATTTGAATTCCCCTAACTACTTTTTACTGACTTACTGAAGCACAAAATTGGTTTTGTAACCTCAGTGAGCTTTGACCTTCATAACCAGATCTATCCAATCATAAGAAAAGGTATTTAAGGTGGCCAATTGCAAGTTGTTCTCCTATTTGAATCTCCTCTGAAGAGTGGCATCATGGGCTACTCAAAACAACTCTCAAATGATCTGAAAACAAAGATTGTTCAACATAGTTGTTCAGGGGAAGCATACAAAAAGTTGTCTCAGAGATTTAACCTGTCAGTTTCCACTGTGAGGAACATAGTAAGGAAATGGAAGACCACAGGGACAGTTCTTGTTAAGCCCAGAAGTGGCAGGCCAAGAAAAATATCAGAAAGGCAGAGAAGAAGAATGGTGAGAACAGTCAAGGACAATCCACAGACCACCTCCAAAGAGCTGCAGCATCATCTTGCTGCAGATGGTGTCACTGTGCATTGGTCAACTATACAGCGCACTTTGCACAAATAGAAGCTGTATGGGAGAGTGATGAGAAAGAAGCCGTTTCTGCACGTACGCCACAAATAGAGTTGCCTGAGGTATGAAAAAGCACATTTGGACAAGGCAGCTTAATTTTGGAAACAAAAATTGAGTTGTTTGGTTATAAAAAAAGGCGTTATGCATGGCGTCCAAAAAGAAACAGCATTCCAAGAAAAACACATGCTACCCACTGTAAAATTTGGTGGAGGTTCCATCATGCTTTGGGGCTGTGTGGCCAATGCCGGCATCGGGAATCTTGTTAAAGTTGAGGGTCGCATGGATTCCACTCAGTATCAGCAGATTCTTGAGAATAATGTTCAAGAATCAGTGACGAAGTTGAAGTTACGCCGGGGATGGATATTTCAGCAAGACAATGATCCAAAACACCGCTCCAAATCCTCAGGCATTCATGCAGAGGAACAATTACAATGTTCTGGAATGGCCATCCCAGTCCCCAGACCTGAATATCATTGAACATCTGTGGGATGATTTGAAGCGGGCTGTCCATGCTCGGCGACCATCTAACTTAACTGAACTTGAATTGTTTGTCCAAAATACCTTTATCCAGGATCCAGAAACTGATTAAAATCTACAGGAAGCGACTAGAGGCTGTTATCTTTGCAAAAGGAGGATGTACTAAATATTAATGTCACTTTTCTGTTGAGGTGCCCATACTTTTGCACCGGTCAAATTTTGGTTTAATGCATATTGCACATTTTCTGTTAGTACAATAAACCTCATTTCAATCCTGAAATATTACTGTGTCCATCAGTTATTAGATATATCAAACTGAAATGGCTGTTGCAAATACCAAAATATTTAGAACTAAAAATGATTAAGATTAATACGGGTGCCCAAACTTTTTCATAGGACTGTATCTACAAATACATGATAGCTGTGATCATCAGTGTGCTAATAAGTGAAGTGGATGCAAAGAAAACAGGAAGTCTCAGCATATTATTTGGCTTAATGGCCAGAGTTGGAACTGCAGAAGTTATAAGAATTTTAAAAAATGTAGATAACGTGCAATTTTTAGAAAAAAAACTCACCAAAATTGTTCAAAAACATGTTTAACATAAAAATTGATTATAAAAATAGGTACGTTTCTGGCAACACATTACCTTTAATTAAACTCTGGAAAAAAATATAGAAAAAAATAGAAAAAATAATAGTAAAAAAAGATATAGAAAAAATAATAGTAATAAAGATTTTAAAATATTTTTCCACATAGTAGCTACAATAAACTGACATATCCAGGGGTACTTAGGAGTGGTCTCCTGATGTCAGGAAGTCAACAATTGGAAGGAAAAACAAACTTGGGGAGAAGGGTACAATATAATTTTAATTATTGGGATTTGATGCACATTGTGGATTCACATTATGTACATCTGTATGTAAGTGCTGAAGCCATAATCTCCACAGAAGAGAAAGTACTGAACTGCTATGTAATTGTATATGGGTTATATTAGCATATCATTTAACATGTTTGATGTCTAGAGTCTGGATCTGTATCTTGATCTGTATTTCATTTAACGTTTAAGGGTTTATGTTTGTATTGGGGATTATTCTTACATCTGTGTTTAAATCTGGGGTCTGCATTTACTCTGACGTCCATAATCTGGGGTCTGCATTTACTCTGATGTCCATAATCTGGGTCTGCATTTACTCTTACGTCCATAATCTGGGGTCTGCATTTACTCTGATGTCCATAATCCGGGGTCTGCATTTACACTGATATCCATAATCTGGGGTCTGCATTTACACTGACATCCATAATCCGGGGTCTGCATTTACTTTGATGTCCATAATCCCGGGTCTGCATTTACACTGATATCCATAATCTGGGGTCTGCATTTACTCTGACGTCCATAATCTGGGGTCTGCATATACTCTGATGTCCATAATCTGGGGGTCTGGCCTGAGGTATGTATTTATTCTGGGGTCTATATTCTTTGTTTATTATGGCTGGTTTATCTTCTCGTACATGTAGTCTTCAGGATTACCTATTTATAATAAGGAGATCGTAGTTGGGGTTTCTGACAAGTCTTAGACCATAGACATTTTCTGTATATATGGTCGTATATAAGATGAGTAAAGAAAATTATCTGCAAAATTTAGAAATATTTATATTTGCAAAAATGTTTAACTTTTACTTTTTCGATCAATGTAAATATAGTTATGTTCCTGGGAAACCCCTGTAATAAAGTTACATTTATAGGTTTACTAGCTTTTACCCGCGACTTCGTCTCCGGTGATTTGAGAATTGGGCGAACACAGACGTGTGAAACTGTAAAAGTGCTTTAAAAAGTTTGGTGGGATAGCAAATGTGATGTGTTATATTGTGTATGTAGTGATACAGACAATGTGATGTGTTATATTGTGTATGTAGTGATACAGACAATGTGATGTGTTATATTGTGTATGTAGTAATACAGACAATGTGATGTGTTATATTGTGTATGTAGTAATACAGACAATGTGATGTGTTATATTGTGTATGTAGTGATACAGACAATGTGATGTGTTATATTGTGTATGTAGTAATACAGACAATGTGATGTGTTATATTGTGTATGTAGTGATACAGACAATGTGATGTGTTATATTGTGTATGTAGTAATACAGACAATGTGATGTGTTATATTGTGTATGTAGTAATACAGACAATGTGATGTGTTATATTGTGTATGTAGTGATGCAGATAATGTGATGTGTTATATTGTGTATGTAGTAATACAGACAATGTGATGTGTTATATTGTGTATGTAGTGATACAGACAATGTGATGTGTTATATTGTGTATGTAGTGATACAGACATCTGTTATACAGTGGAAACCTAGATGTAAATGTGAGTGAGTAGAGTGAGGGCTACTCCTGAGGTGACAGTAAGGAGTGTGCAGGCAGGTTGAGGCAGGAAATGCCAGGCAGTGTGTGTGAGTCTATAGCTGGGGCTAGGAGTCCTGCTTTTGTGAGTCTCCTGCTAGGAAGCCATGTTGTTTAGTGGCACCAAAAGTAGCCTGTTACTCAATCCTGAGGGAAAACTATGTTTGTGGAAAATTGCACGCAAATCCGTCCAGGCGTTTTAGCGTGATTGAGGAACAAACATCCAAACTCAAAAACATCGAAACATCCAAACACACAAACTTTCACACTTATAATATTAGTAGGATTAAAAACAAATGAGTTATAAAATGCCATCAGTTTACCTTTGTGAGGCGAAGTCTGTTCCTGAGCTGGTCTGAGCACTGGATGCTTTATATTGCAGGTTCAATGTTACGTCACCACTTGCAGCTTTGTTTACATCTGCGGAGTATAACTGTTCGGCCACATTTAACAGCTCATCATTAGTGGCAGCGAATACGGTCATCCCTGGTTTTAAAAACAAAAGGTATTGACAAAGGATATCAATAAACCTCATAAGAAACACAGAAGTGGTTTAGTAGCTCCATGCTTGTAAAAGTATGTTCACACTACCGGTGATGAACTATCCTGCCATGCTGAACTTGGGTCAGTGGTGTAGATCTAAGACTGTGAGGATAGTGAGATCACTACATTGCCTAGAAACATGGTAGGGTTCACTTGTAGGGTTGAATATATGGCAAGAACTAATAGGTGTGTTTGCTAGGGAATCCCCCAGTCCAGATCCGACCCCCTTCCCCATTTGTATAAGCACAAGAGAGATCAACCCTTGGGGTGCTGTCCTTGTATGTAATAGTGCCAGTCAACTTGTACCAAGTTTACAATTTATCCAAATCGCCATCAGATACTGTCTGTTATGATAGGTGTCGTTTTTTTTTTTTTTGTTTTTTTTTTATAAACAGACATCTTCATAACGGAATCTCCAATCTAGTGTGAACCCTACTTTACTTATCTTGTGGATTGGTGATAATTTCTCAACGTGACTACATTTAATGTGCTTCTCTTATCTATCACATCATACTCGAAGGCTAAAACATGGGAACATGGGGTCAAGTTCAACAATCATGTGGGGTCAATCAGCAGCTTAAGGAAAAGACTATGGTATGTCATAGGTAGTGACGTCCCGTGTCCTTCGTTGAGGCCACTGATTGGCTTCAGTGGTCACATGCAGCGTAGACTTCCACCACAAGAAAATAATGGAGCTGCAGGACCACACCGTGCTGGGAGACCCTAGACCCACAAAAAAATTTGTTCATATTCAGCCAGATGAAGTTTCAAGATACTGCCGACTGAGACAGAAGGGAAGAGGTGCACCTGAGATCTGGAGCTGCAAAAATATCCACTTGTGTCCACCCCTGTCTGGATATGATCAAGTATGTTTTCATTTATTGACAAGACGTCCTGATCTTATACCTTATAGGTAAATAGGGTTCTAACAGATAAGTATAATACTGGACAATATAAATACAGCATAGTATTTCATTTAATATCTATATTAAAAATCTGTAGTACCTGCAACATATTTGTTATTACATTAGAAAGATAGGAAAGATTCTTACTTGGTTCTGGCAGACTGGCTCCATAGATCACACATGGTAGGAGCAACAGAAGAATGGCTGTGTACTTCATGGTGTAGTACCGTTGTCCAGTCTGGATCCTGCAAACTGCACTGCAGCTCCTAGTGTTTTTATAGGCATGTATTATCAGTAACCTCCACACTTGTACAGGGATAACCTTGAACGTCTCACAACCTAGGTTTAGGAATTGTGCAAAGCCAAGGAACTGGGTGAACTTTTGGTTATGTCAAAGAGACTCAGTACATATGGAAGCACAAACATATTATGAGTAGAGTATAATACATTTGTGTCCAGGCTATATGTGCATATGAGGCTGAAAGGTAAATGCAGAAATGCAGCTTGATGTCGATTTGATAAAACTTTGCTAAAAATGAATTTTTACTTTTTAATACCATGTTATTGCATTGTTAAACATGTTTATGAATGCTGAGGTTCCAATAGATCTAAATCCCCTGCACACAAAAAAAAAATTTTGGTTGCATGTTGCCACTATTAGGCTCCAGTCACATGGAGGAAAATGGTGAGGAATTTGGTGTGGGGAAAAAAAAGCCTCCCATTGGCTTCAATGGGTGCCTCTAGCTTTTTATTCCACTAGCAGAATTTTCCACTAGTGGAAATGAGAGGCTTTTTTTTCAGCGTGGAAAATTCCACACCAAATTCCTCACCATTTTCCTTCGTGTGAATGGACCCTAAGGGTATGTTCACACGTAGGAATTTGTTGCTTAATTTGGCAAGCAGAAAGTTTCTGCTTCAAAAATTTTAAGCAAATTTTTTCTGCTTGACAAAAATCCAATGCAGATTTTGATGCTGAAATTGAATTGGATTTTGACGCTGGGATTTTTCTTGCTAGAAAATACATTCAGCGGAGATGCAACAATTTCTAAAAACGTTGTGGTTTTGGAAATTGCAGCGTGTCAATTTTTTCCTATGGAAATGCCAGCAATTTCCCTATAATTATAATGAAAGTAGAAAGTCTACTGCAACATTTGTTGGACACTCGTTTAAAGGGATTCTATCATTAAAACTAAATTTTTTGTCCCTAACATGTAGGAATAGTCTTAAGAAAGGCTATTCTTCTCCTGCCTTTAGATGTCTTCTCCGCACCACCGTTCGGTATATAATCTGGTTTTCGTGGGTACGCAAATGAGTTCTCTCACAGCACTGGGGGCGGGCCCCAGCGCTCAAACAGCACTGGGGGTATCCCCAATGCTGCAAGAGAACTCTCCAGCGCTGCCTCCATCTTCTTCAGGACTGGGGTCTCTTCGCGTCTTCATCCGGCGGTAGCTTCAAACTTCAAGGCCTCAGTTAGCTAACTGCACATGCCCGCTGGCCACAAGAAAATGGCCGCTTACAATACTTTTCTTGTGGCCGGCGGGCATGTGCAGTTAGCTTTGCCCTAGGCCTGAAGCCTAGAAGTTTGAAGCCACCGCCGGAAGAAGACACGAAGAGAGCCAGTTCCTGAAGGAGGCGGCGCTACTGTTTGAGCGCCGGGGACTGCCTCCATTGCTGCGAGAGAACTCATTTGCATACTGACGAAAAGCGTGATTTCTACGAATGGCGGCGCGGAAAAAACATCTAAAGGTAGGAGAAGAATAGCCTTTCTTAAGGCTATTTCTATTTATTAGGGACAAAAAATTGAGTTTTAATGATAGGATCCCTTTAAGATTTTTGCATAGTGCTGCATTATACTGAATATACAAACACTGAGGCACATTTACAAAAACTGTCTAAGGGTTCATTCACACAGAGTTTATTGGTGAGGATTTTGAGGAGGAAAAAATCTGCTTCAGGAATTAGATAATGTTTTTTGTCTTCAGCACAGTGCATGGGCCTTGAAAAAACGGTTTTTGCCAATTCCACGTGGATTTTCTGCCTCCCATTGACTGCGTTGGTTTTTGCAGGTGGAATCCGCCTGAAGGAAGCTTTTTATTCTGCTAGCGGAACCCATAGAACTCTATGGGGGAGGCATGTTTTCCACGTGGATTCTGACATGGATTCAGTGCCAAAATCCTCGACAAAAAACTCCGTGTGAGGGGCAACACGGTGGCTCAGTGGGTAGCACAGCAGCCTTGCAGTGCTGGAGTCCTGGGTTCAAATCCTGCCAGGAACAACATCTGCATCTACAAAAAAACAACTCCATGTGAATGGACCCTAATACCATGTCAAAAACTGCTGCATTTTACATTACCTGCAAAGTGGATGGGATTCTGGCTAATCACATATACACATTACAGAAAAAAAAATCTGCAGTGAAAAAGCTGCAATTACAAAAAAAAAGTCACATTTTTGTAAATTGCAGCTAGTCAGTTATACCTACGGAAACACCGTTGGTTTTCCTGTAGGTATAATTGAAACAGAAAGTCCATAGAGGAAAACTCTGGATTTTCTGTAAAAAACACTGCCTTTCACCACTTTTGGGCACATGCAGTGTTATATACTGCCAGAAAGCCGACAGTGCGCTGAATTCAGCGCGCTGTCGGCTTTCCCGATCTGTGCCCGGTGTAAAGAGCTTACGGTGCCGGTACCGTAGTGCTCTATGGTCAGAAGGGCGTTTCTGACCATTAGCCAGGAACGTCCTTCTGCCTCGCGGCGCCAATCGCGCTGTGCTGTGGAGCGGGGAGGAACTCCCCCCTCCCGCTCCTGATAATGCTCGTCTATGGACGAGCTGTGTGAGCAGAGGGAGGGGGCGTTCCTCACCGCTCCACAGCACAGCGCGATAGGCGCCGCGAGGCAGAAGGACGTCTCTGGCTAATGGTCAGAAACGCCCTTCTGACCATAGAGCACTACAGTACCGGCACCGTAAGCTCTGTACAGCGGGCACAGATCGGGAAAGCCGATAGTGCGCTGAATTCAGCGCACTGTCAGCTTTCCAGCAGTATATAACACTGCATGTGCCCAAAAGTGGTGAAAGGTCCTCTTTAAATTGTTTTTATGTTATTGTGTTACTGGCTGTATAGGTTGCTTTATTATGGGACCTTATGTGTTTTCCCCTGCCATTGTATGTTTGCAACTTCCCTTATGTTTTTATCCTCATGGTTTAATCCACTGGTTGGCTAGCCCTCTGTGTTACAGGACTTCATACAGCCCTGATTTATCACAGACCAATGGGCCGGGAGTCGAAACTCTAAGGGCTCATTCACACTACGTAAACGCCGGCTTATTCTGAACGTAAAACACGTTCAGAATCAGAAGCGTATAAAGCAGCTCCATTCATTTCTATGGGAGACGGCATACGAGCGCTCCCCATAGAAATGAATGGGCTGCTTCTTTCACTGCGAGCACTCCCATTGAAGTGAATGGGAAGTGCCCGCGTGTACGGCTAGCTCTGCTCATGCCGAGCCGTACACACCAGCACTTACTATTCACTTCAATGGGAGTGCTCGTAGTGAAAAAAGCAGTTCCCATTCATTTCAATGGGAGCCGGCATACGAGCACTCCCCATAGAAATGAATGGGCTGCTTCTTTCACTACGAGCGCTCCCATTGAAGTGAATGGGAAGTGCCCGTGTGTATGGTAAGCTCTGCTCTTGCCGAGCCGTACACGCCAGCACTTACTATTCACTAAGCAGCCCATTCATTTCTATGGGGAGTGCTCGTATGCCGGCTCCCATAAAAATGAATGGAACTGCTTTATACGCCGCTGATTCTGAACGTGTTTTACGTTCAGAATAAGCTGGCGTTTACGTAGTGTGAATGAGCCCTAAAGTCTCCATAGGACCATTAGGAGAGTCCGTTGACTGTGTGCTGGTATTGTGACTACACCACTGAGACTGTCCTTGGCAGCCCCTGAGGGAGAGATCACCACTGTTCACCAGCCATCATCTGCCAAAGACAGCCCTGAGACAGGGAAGTCATAGCTGTTGATCTCAAAACTATAATAAGTATAATAAGTATGCCTGAGAGGAGAAAAAGAGTCATATTCTCAGGAAGCCATTAGCCAGGACCTATTTGAATTCAGACATCTGGGCACTTGGGAGTTTGTTTACTCAGCCCTGATACTCTGTACTGGGAGAGGCAGAGTATTATACATTATTTGGAGTGGTGTATAGTCATCATATACCGTAATAGACTGGGCATCTCTCATCACAAGCCTGGGAATAGCAAACCAGGTGGAGACTACTACTCCCATCGGGAAGCTGCATGAGATGACAGTTACACTGTTATCAGAGTAAAGTTCACCTTGGTTAAACTGCACCACTTTCTTCAGAATCATTCCTGGGCTTATCAACAGGGCCCTTCAGAACACCACCACACGATTTTGGGTGAGAGAGGACCCCTCTCCATCTAGAAGCGCCCACAAGGAAACAACTACCACCACCATTAGGTACCACACAGGCCACCCACGTCAGTGTCCGGCCTGGGAAGTGGGCTGAAGGAGTTGAGTATGCTTGGCCTACCCTGTGACATCACCACCGTCACTACTACTACTATACTCCGGTTCCCTCCATTGGGTTGCGGCATTTCAATCACCGGTATTTGGAAGGAGTCTCCGTATATAGTAGTGTACAGTTATTTCTAGGTCACATTTGTAAATCTATAAGATAACAATGTCACAAGCACCTGTATTTGTGCAGCATATTCATAGACAAAGTAAATAAAAACTTACTAGCTTACTAGCACTACTACAGTGCAAAGACAAAGGGTACAAGACACAAGCATCAGCATCTGAAAGGTCTTTAAGTTTATAGTGTATCTATTATACAATAACCTCCCCAAAGGTTTTGTATAGAATATTCAATTAATTTTTTGTCTACAGTAAAAGATCTGCTCATAGATGTACAGTACTATGCAAAAGGGAAGGTGTGGGGGATAAAACATTGCAAAGTAAGAATCCTTTCATCAGTAGTAAAAAGTAGTAAACACTTCTATTTTTGAAAGTATTTGTATTACATCATGAATATACATATACTGAGGCCCATTTATAAAAACTGTGGAAGGCCAAGGACGTAGTGGAAAACCACTGCATTTTACAGTACCTGCGAATGGGATTCTGGCCGATCCATCCACACATTGCAGAAAAATATCCGCAGCAGACATGCTGCGATTTCAAAGCCGTCACATTTTGTTAATCGCAGCATATCAATTATACCTACAGAAATGCTGGTGTTTTCCATATTGGTATAATTTTAAACAGAAAGTCTGTAGAGGAAAACTCTGTGAACTTTCTGTGAAAAGTGCTGTGAGGAAAATAACAATTCCATTCTGCCGCGTTTTTTCCTACAGCACTTTTTCGCTACATGGGGCCACACCCTTATAATTTATAGGGCTCGTGCACACATTATTTCACTGCAGTGTGTTATGTGTTTTTTTCACTGATAGCACACTGAAATATTTATTTCTATAGGGCCATGTATCCCATTCTTTTCACAAATCTATTAGTCCATTCCGTGAAATTCTTGTTCTTTTTAACTGATCACTAAGGGCAGGTTCACATCTGCACCCGTCCTCGCTTTAGCCAATCCGTCCGATTTCTGTCTTCTGCCCCGCAAAACTGGACAGGAGACAAAAACCCGGCAGTGAGTTTTCAAACCAGCAGGGAAACCGTTTTAACCGGACACAAAGTCCTGCATGTCCGACTTTGTGTCCGGCTAAAAAAAACGGTTTCCCCATGAACAGGCACAAGACGCACACGGGCAGTCACTTTGCAAACCCATTCAAGTGAATGGGTTTGAAAATTTACCACTGGGTTTCCGTCTCCTGTCCAGTTTCGCGGGGCAGAAGACGGAAACCGGCTGAATTGGCTAAACCGGGGATCGGGTGCAGATGTGAACCCCTCCTCATTAGTTCAGGTCTATCTGAGTAAAAGGAAAAACAGAATACTTGTGGAAACATCTGCTTGCACTGATCCGTTTTTCACAGATCTAACAATGGAAATGGTCGTGCGTGAGGCTTTAGCTTGCAGTCTATGGGACTGTAATCTATGATCATAAGTTTAACCCCTTCCCGACATGCGCCGTAATAGTACGGCGCGTGTTGGGTCTGTAACTATGGCGACCGCCCGGGAGCCGGGCGGTCGCCATAGCCGCCGGGTGTCTACTGCTTTAAGCAGTAGACAACCGGCTCTAATGCCTCCGATCGGTCCCCGGACCGATCGGAGGCATTAACCCCTCCGGCGCTGCTGTCAAAGGCGCCAGAGGCGCCATTTTCCCGGCGGCGCATGGGTGCCGCCATTTTGGCAGGGATCGCCGGCTCCTGGAGCATGCTCCAGGGCCGACCCCCCGTTGCCATGACAGCCGGGAGCCTTGTTAAAGGCTCCCAGCCGGTCTGCAAATTCTCTCTTTTGCAGGCTGGTGTATACAGCCTGCAAAAGAGATGATGATTTTTTGCAATGCATTGCAATGCATTAGCATTGTAATGCATTGCATTAGTGATCAGACCCCCTGGGGTTCAACACCCCTAGGGGGTCTAATAAATGCAAAAAAAAATAAAAAAAAAAAGTAAAAAAAAATATTAAAAAATATAAAAAGAATTAAAAGTTCAAATCACCCCCCTTTCCCTAGAACACATATAAAAGTAGTTAAAAACTGTGAAACATATACATGTTAGGTATCCCCGCGTCCGAAATCGCCCGCTCTACAAATCTATAAAAAATATTTTTCCTGTTCGGTAAACGCCGTAGCAGGAAAAATAGTCAAAAGTGCCAAACCGCCGTTTTTTCACTGTTTTAATTCTGATAAAAATTTGAATAAAAAGTGATCAAAGCAATAACATTTCCCGAAAATGGTAGAACTAAAAAGTACACCCGGCCCCGCAAAAAAAGACGCCCTATACATCCCTGTACACCTATGTATAAAAAAGTTACGGCCGTCGGAATATGGCGACTTTTAGAAAAAAAATTTTTTAACACCGTTTTGGAATTTTTTTAGGGGTCAAAATGTAAATAAAACCATATAAATTTGGTATCCCTGGAACCGTACCGAAACACAGAATACAGGGGACATGTCATTTTGGCTGCACAGTGAACGCCGTAAAACCAAAGCCCGTAAGAAAGTCGCAGAAATGCATTTTTTCTTCAAATCCACCCCATTCTGAATTTTTTTCCTGCTTCCCAGTACATTATATAGAATAATTAATGGTGGCATCATGAAGAAAAAATTGTCCCACAAAAATTAAGACCTCATATGACTCTGGGAGCGGAGAAATAAAAAAGTTATGGGGTTTAGAAGGAGGGGAGTCAAAAACGAAAAACGAAAATCAAAAAATGCCATCGGCGGGAAGGGGTTAAGACCCTTGCAAAAACAAAAAGCTACAAAATGTAATTTTTTAAAAAAAAATGACAAAAATATATAACTGCTAAATCACCCCTTTTTTTTTTCTTTTTTTTTTACCTATAACACATGTAAAAGTAAGTTATAATATCTATATAATAAATAAACACACATTAGCAATACCTGCACACAAAATATCTGGACCATTAAAAATATAAACTTATTTATTCCATACGAAGAATGCTGAAGCCGGAAAAATAAATAAAAAGCTTGAATTGCAGTTTATTTTGTGGCTTCACCTCTAAAAAAAAAAATGCAAAAAGGAAAAATGGCTGTGGTGGGAAGGGGTTAAATGGTGCTGCTGTACCAAACTACAACATGTAGCATTCCCACAAGTCCCATAGGGTCATTGTCTTACTGGAAGTTGAATGTCTTTCCCAGTCTCAAAAACTTTGCAGGCTCCAACCTAGCAATTCTTCCAGGATTGCCCTGTATTTACAGTCCTATGAAAAAGTTTGGGCACCCCTATTAATCTTAATCATTTTTAGTTCTAAATATTTTGGTATTTGCAACAGCCATTTCAGTTTGATATATCTAATAACTGATGGACACAGTAATATTTCAGGATTGAAATGAGGTTTATTGTACTAACAGAAAATGTGCAATATGCATTAAACCAAAATTTGACCGGTGCAAAAGTATGGGCACCTCAACAGAAAAGTGACATTAATATTTAGTAGATCCTCCTTTTGCAAAGATAACAGCCTCTAGTCGCTTCCTGTAGATTTTAATCAGTTCCTGGATCCTGGATAAAGGTATTTTGGACAAACAATTCAAGTTCAGTTAAGTTAGATGGTCGCCGAGCATGGACAGCCCGCTTCAAATCATCCCACAGATGTTCAATGATATTCAGGTCTGGGGACTGGGATGGCCATTCCAGAACATTGTAATTGTTCCTCTGCATGAATGCCTGAGTTGATTTGGAGCAGTGTTTTGGATCATTGTCTTGCTGAAATATCCATCCCCGGCGTAACTTCAACTTCGTCACTGATTCTTGAACATTATTCTCAAGAATCTGCGGATGCTGAGTGGAATCCATGCGACCCTCAACTTTAACAAGATTCCCGGTGCCGGCATTGGCCACACAGCCCCAAAGCATGATGGAACCTCCACCAAATATTACAGTGGGTAGCAAGTGTTTTTCTTGGAATGCTGTTTTTTTGAACGCCATGCATAACGCCTTTTTGTATGACCAAACAACTCAATCTTTGTTTCATCAGTCCACAGGACCTTCATCCAAAATGAAGCTGGCTTGTCCAAATGTGCTTCTGCATACCTCAGGCGACTCTGTTTGTGGCATGCTTGCAGAAACGGCTTCTTTCTCATCACTCTCCCATACAGCTTCTCCTTGTGCAAAGTGCGCTGTATTGTTGACCGATGCACAGTGACACCATCTGCAGCAAGATGATGCTACAGCTCTTTGGAGGTCATCTGTGGATTGTCCTTGACTGTTCTCACCATTCTTCTTCTCTGCCTTTCTGATATTTTTCTTGGCCTGCCACTTCTGGGCTTAACAAGAACTGTCCCTGTGGTCTTCCATTTCCTTACTATGTTCCTCACAGTGGAAACTGACAGGTTAAATCTCTGAGACAACTTTTTGTATGCTTCCCCTGAACAACTATGTTGAACAATCTTTGTTTTCAGATCATTTGAGAGTTGTTTTGAGTAGCCCATGATGCCACTCTTCAGAGGAGATTCAAATAGGAGAACAACTTGCAATTGGCCACCTTAAATACCTTTTCTTATGATTGGATACATCTGGTTATGAAGGTCAAAGCTCACTGAGGTTACAAAACCAATTTTGTGCTTCAGTAAGTCAGTAAAAAGTAGTTAGGGGAATTCAAATCAATAAAATGATAAGGGTGCCCATACTTTCACACCGGTCAAATTTTGGTTTAATGCATATTGCACATTTTCTGTTAGTACAATAAACCTCATTTCAATCCTGAAATATTACTGTGTCCATCAGTTATTAGATATATCAAACTGAAATGGCTGTTGCAAACACCAAAATATTTAGAACAAAAAATGATTAAGATTAATAGGGGTGCCCAAACTTTTTCATAGGACTGTAGCTCCGTCCATCTTCCCATCAACTCTGACCAGCTTCTATGTCCCTGCTGAAGAAAAGCCTCCCCACAGCATGATGCTGCCACCACCATGTTTCACAGTGTGGATGACGGTGTGTTTTGGGTGATGAGCAGGGTTACTTTTCCTCCACACATAGCGCTTTGCATTTAGGCCAAAAAGTTCAACTTTGGTCTCGTCTGACCAGAATACCTTCTTCCACATGTTTGCTGTGTCCCCTATATGACTTGTGGCAAACTGCAAATGTGACTTCTTATGTCTTTCCTAGAACAATGGTTTTCTTCTTGCCACTCTTCCATAAAGGCCAGATTTGTGGAGTGCACGACTTATAGTTGCCCTATGGATAGATTTTCCCACCTGAGCTGTGGATTTCTGCATCTCCTCCAGAGTGACCATAGGCATTCTCTGACCAGTGCTCTCCTTGCTTGATCTGCCAGTTTAGGTGGGCGGCCATGTCTTGGTAGGTTTGCAGTTGTAGAATACTTTTTCCATTTTTGGATGATCGATTGAACAGTGCTCCTTGGGATGCTCAAAGCTTGAGATACATTTTTTATAGCCTAACTATGCTTTGAACTCTTCCACAACTTTATCTCTGACCTGTCTGGTGAGTTCCTTGTTCTTCATGATGCTGTTTGGTCACTAGTGTTCTCTAACAAACCACTGAGGCCTTCACAGGACAGGTGTATTTATACTGAGACTAAATTACAGCTGGACACTATTAACTCATTAAGGGACTTCTGAAGGCAATTGTGTGCACTGGGGCATCAGAGTACAGGGGGCTGAATACTTTTGCATGTCAAACTTTTCAGATTTTTATTTGATTAAAATTTTGAAAACCCTGTATCATTTTCCTTCCATTTCACAATTATCTGCTATTTTGTGTTGGTTTACCACTTAAAGTCTCAGTAAAATAGATTTAAGGCTGTGGTTGTAAGGTGACAAAATGTGAAAAAGTTGTATGAATACTTTTGCAAGGCACTGTGTATTTCATGCATGCTTTCTCCTCCTGTCACCAGCTATGGTCAACAGTTTCTTCACTGTACTCAATAGTCGGATGGTGGGACAAGGAATCCTGCGTCAAACAGATATGACTCCTTCCCCCGTCCCAGGCCAATAAACTTGTTTATTCTACTTTAACAAAAACAAGAACATCGTCCATATGCTTAAAAAAATCTAGATTTTTATTCTTGGCCAGCTTAATGTATTTCCAAAATAATGTATATTAACTTTAGTACTGTATGATAAACGTAAGACTCAAATATTCAGGGTGAACTACACTGTCTTCTAGACACAAAGAATATCAACAAGTGCACACAAATTTGTACACAGTCCAAAAAAAGCTGATGGCATAGCTGCCATTTTAGCCAGTGAATGGAACACCATATTATCAATCCAGTAGGAGCCAGATAAGTTCTCTACCGTCCCCATTATTCATTCAAAAATATATACTTCATGTTTTCCAAGAATAAAACAAAGATGACCTATCCTTAGAATAGGCCATGAATGTTTCATTTATCAGCGGTCTGATCCTCAGAGCAGAGCAATTCCATCACTGGTCAAGTAAGTACAGCAAAAAGGTCAAGTAAGCACAAGAATATTTTTTCGGCAGAACTGAAGGCTTCTGAGTACGAACCACAAGGGCAGAATTCTCCACAAACTCTTCTGTTAGAGGTTTGCAGAAACTCAGACCAGACATTAACTTCCAGAATGAAATGATGGCTAAACATAGAGAACTGCAGAACTGAGGAAGAAGCAGATTTCTTTTTTTAAACCATCAAGGGCTTACACAAGCTTTGGTCAGCAATATGTGAGGTTGTGGTCCTTTGCAGTTGGGGGCAGAAATAGGAGCCACATGAGTAGAGAAGCAATGGATGAATTGGCAATTATAGTTTGAGCCATAAAAGTGAGTCTTAAAAAAACAAACAAAAAAAGAACACATAGGTTGGCTTTTAACCCTCAAAGCAAGACCAGTACAGGACTCCATCCACGCCCTGTGGAAAAACACAAGCAGCATATCAATTACACCTACTAAAATGCTGGCGGTTTCTCTATAGATATAATGGAAGCAGAAAGTCTGCAGATGAAAACTCTATGGATTTTCTGTGAAAAGTGCTGTCGCCCACTATGTTGGGCCTTAGCCTAAAAAAGTCCTGGAAAATAGCAGCGTTACTCAATTCAATTTGCATGATCAAGTACTCAGTGGTCACACCTTATAAGGGCAACGCCTCTGGTAGTTTAAGCATGTGGTCAGAAAGGGTCTACCACTCAACCCCCGCCCCCACACACACACACACACACACACCTACTTCTGTGACATCCCTAATGCAGACCCCGATCATGTGACGTCCCGGACATCATTGAAGATGGCCGACACCACCAAGGACTGCAGCGGAGCCAGGGATAGGTAAGTAACAGTGTTTTTTATGTTGGTATCCCCTCTCGGTCTCCGATTATTATACTCTGGGGTCTGAAAAGACACCAGAGTATAATAATTGTTCATGGGTACTGTGTGCAGGGGCCACCATGGGGCATAATAATGTGTGCAGGGGCCACTATGGGGCATAATACTGTGTACTGGGGCCACTATGGGGCATAATAGTGTGTGCAGGGGCCACTGTGGGGCAAAATAATGTATGCAGGGGCCACTATGGGGCATAATACTGTGTACTGGGGCCACTATGGGGCATAATAGTGTGTGCAGGGGCCACTGTGGGGCAAAATAATGTATGCAGGGGCCACTATGGGGCATAATACTGTGTGCAGATGCCACTATGGCACATAATAGAGCTTGCAGGAATGCGGGGGGAGGGGGGCCGGTGGGGGTCTTCGGCGTCGGTCAGGGGGCCCCGCAATTCCTAGTTACGCCACTGGTGTGAGCATATCTATATATATTATGGTAACTTAGCTGTGTCCGCATAACAAATATGAGGGTTAAAGGGCCAGTCCCTATTTAGGAGAGAGTGCTTCTAATGCAATGTGGTGGACCCTGTAGTGCTCAGGAGAAAAATTTCAAATTACTGACCCAATGGTATCGCTGCCTTACCCTCCTTCATAAAATTTACCCCACGGTCTCTGTCCGGTGTTGCCACTGTGGTACCGTGGAGGGTTCCCTCCTGCACATTTGGTGGGATTGTGGGGAGATTCAGCCCTTTTGGACGTCCGTGTTCTCGCTGTGTGAGAAAGTTTCAGGCCGCCCCCTGACCTTTACCCTGCAGGTAGCTCTCCTCTCCCTCATCCCTGGTAAACTTTCTGGTGTTAAGGGGGATCTTCTGCGCCACTTTCTCACAGCCACCAGAACGGTTATCCCTCGCCACTGGTGCAGCTCCACCCCTCCTTCCCTGGTGGAGTGGTTGCAAGAGTTTCTGCTTATCCGTAGAATGGAGTATCTAGTGAGGATGGACTCTCCCGATTCATCCAAGTTCGAAAACCTCTGGCGGCCGTGGATGGTGTTCCAGGAATCATCAGAATTTTCCACCCTGTTCGTCTGACTCCCTCAGCGTGACTGCTCCTAGCTCCCCAGTGTCTGTCCTCCCGCAGCCGTGCCTTGCACACAATTTTCTCTCCCTCTCCTTGTGTTTGACAGGTGTCTCATTCTTCCCCCCTTACTGTTCCTAGTACGTGGGTCTTGTCTTGTCCCTCCCTTCTTTCCTCTTCTTGTCTTTCTCATTGAGTTTTTGGGTTATGTTGTCTCTACAGAGACTATGTTTTACTTCAATGGGCTTCTTCCCCTAGCATTTGCCTCATACTGTGGCCCTGCGTGGCCATCTCGTTTCTCTTTGGGATACGTTATCCCCTCTTCATTTGCTTGGATTATCTTTGTGTTTGTTATTTCTTGTTTGCAAAATTCATAATAAAAAATGATTACACCTAAAGCAATATGGTGGGGGATTTTTGAGTATAGGGAAACAACGTCACATATTAACCATCTATAATCTGAGTTCCATTTGAATTTCTCAAATATACGCACAAGTTCCTTAATAGCCTTTATGTAGCCTGGTATACGTTTTACTAATGGTTGAAGTATATCATCTATCCAGGCACAAACATGTTCGTTTAACCTTTTCAGTGCCAAGGGTCTCTGGAAATTTTGCACCTCCAGTAGCCAGAGCAATTTTCACAGTTTTGAGATGGACAAATCAAACCTAAATTGCAACATTAAAAAAGCATCCAACCCCCCCATACCTATATATTTTCTTAAAGTAGACACCTGCAGCATTGTCAGAATGCCACTTGGTACTGTATACGAACAGGCACCTTCATGCAATTTTGATTTAAAGTGAATGTTTTATGAAAAAATGCAAATAAATGTATATTAGTTGTTAAAAGCGGAAACCAAACCAAAAATGAAATGCACCAAACCTCCTAAAAATAAGAGTTCAACATGTGCAGAGTTCATACATATCACTATGGCCTGAACCCGCATGCACATGTCTTCAGAAAATCGCTAGAACTGCAAGGAACAAAATTTTGCTTTGAAGCTGGAAACGTTAAAAAAGTATCATCCTATAAAATGTAGGGATTACACACCATGAAAAGTAAGTGAACCCCTAAACCCTATATATTTTTTGAAAGTAGACAATCTGAAGATTACATATGTCTTAATGGGTCATCGATAGCCACATCCACCTTCATGCAACTTTGCGACCAACACAAATAATTTTTTGAAAAAATACGCTAAAACACATATTTGCACCTAAAACTCATGTTCAATCTCACATTCATATACAAAATACTTTTAAAATAATAGCTTATGGTGTATACAATGTGCATATATACTATATGTACTGCAAACATCAACTACAACAAGAGCTCGGACTCCCAAAAACACGAATACAGAAGACAAGCAGGATTTACTATACGTTCATCTCTAGTGATAATCGTTATTACTATTATTTTAGTGTGTAACGGACATCACTAGAGACGTATTTTACTGTAGAAAGCTCAGGTATAGACAGGACAGGGATTGGGTGAAATGTAAACTTTATTTGCGACTTTATGTATATGTTGTGTAAGTGTTTGGTGTGACTTTTTTTGGGGGCTCTGCGACCTGGACAATGGTAAACGTCTGGGTCACAGCGCCAATAAACTTCCTGGTTATGTTCAGGAGGTATAACATAAGAATACCCCACTAGTAAAGCTCAAGGGGGAATTACATTATAACTGTATGTGACAATCAGAGACAAATGTATAGTATACGCTCTGATTGGCAGGAGAAGGGTTAATAGGGACAATAGAGTCCCTGCCACCCCCCTCCTGCTGTCACATACAAGTTATGCAGAGAGAGAGATCGTTTCTCTTGTCTCTCTCTCTCTGCTGGGCTGCTCCGTGTCCCTCTCCCTTTCTTGTTAGATCGCAAATTGCTTGCTTAGACAGGAGGGGGGGGGGGGGGGACACTTTGGAGCTCTCTATCTTTGGACTGCATCAGCATATCTTGATGCTTTCAATTGCATTTTAAAGAGGAGAATCTCATCTTTAAAATGATTTCAAGAACTTGATGATTGGATGTACAGTTTTGGAGCGATTCACTGTTGAAACGCTGTCGGGAATTGAGATCTGCAGTTGGATCTCAATGCCAAATAGTGTTTTCAACAGTGTGTTATGTCAGTCCAGGTAGCTGCAACGGGGCTAAGGAATAGCAGTAGGAAATCTTGCCCTGCACTACTCCCACTAGCTAACCCGGTCCCTGCCTCACGGGTGTGGGTCGGCTGTTCTCAGGCTAAGCCTGACCCCGACAGCTCCTCTCTCACTGATACCGTAGGCCTAAAGGGAAGTGGGAGAAGGAATGCCCTATAAGATCTCTAGGGACTGGAGACTAAAAGGGGTCACCCCTAACGAACAAGTGAAGCTGCTACTGACAGGGACTGACAAGGGTGTGCGCTGACTAACAACGCAAGCAGCACACAGGAAACATGTGGGAAAGGATATCCCCAAACCAATATGGGAAGGTACCTTACACTAGGAAACAAACACAGGGAAACTGAGTAGAAATCAAAGGATAAGGCAATTCACTCACACAGTCAATTACACACAGAGGAAGGATTGGTGAACACAGAAGGGAAAACACACAAACCAACTCGTTCACCCAAACCTCCCAAAAACCAACCACGGAACTTCCTCTATCCCAGAACACCACCTACTCCTCCTGCTAAGGCCTAGCTCTGTAAAAGCGACACTCAGCACAGAACCATGGGAGGCATGGGTTTAAATACAGAGTAGAGACCACTCCTCCCAGGTGCAAATGGGAGGACAGACTAATCAACCAGGAAATAAAGCTGCCTACCAGCAGTGCGCGCGTGCAAGTCAGAAGGTGTGCACCAATACCCACGACAGGACAACCCCGCAGCGCCAGGATGCCACCCCAGACACCGCGCAGCCAAAAACTCCCCAGGTAAGAAAAATAGAAAGCAATGAACCTAAATACTCCTAACACAGTGCATGTGTAACATCCGGCCGCATGCTGCGGCGCAGGAGATGTGTTCGGTTGTGATTTTTTTCCGTTTGGTTCTCCTTGCTCTGTCTGAACACTGTCCTATTCTTTCACCTTGGTAATTGATTTTCCACCACACCCATCTCCTTCACCTTCAGTTTGCTCTGATCATCTAGAGGTTAATCTGGCCTTGCCCTGTGATTGACAGCTGCCTTCCTGTCAACTCCACAGCCGGGTTCTTCCTCCCTATTTAACCTTGGTTCCTATTCACACCAGCGCTTGCTATTGCCGTGCGCATACCTGCTCTGACTTTCGCTGTTTTTGATTACTCTATTACACTTGACCTTTGGCTTTCCTCACTGACTTCTCTTCTTAGACTCCGATTTGGTACTGTATTGCCCGACTGTTACTGACCCTTGGCTAAGTTGACTTCCCATTGTTGTTGTTCGTCTTGTCTGCGTTTTGTGTGTCACATACTCAGGGAGGGAACGTCTTCGTGGTTGCCGCCTATTACGTAGGATAGGGCCTGGCAATAGGAAGGGAGATCGGGGGGCATAAGCCTAGGGCTCACTGTCTCTTGTGTCCCCGTTCCAGGGTTCCCTAACATAATAGCAAGCCCATAAAAAAAAAAAAAAAAATTCCCTCCTATTCCATACTATGGCTTCTGTTCAAGACCTGGTATCTCGGATGGAGGGTTTAGCAGGTTTGGTGTGTGAACTGGCTAATCAGGTGCACAACCTCTCCCAAAAACAAGCAAAGACTGCGGCTACACCTACTAATGTCATTTCCCTTCCCAGGGTTAAAATGTTACTCCCGGACCGGTTTTCTGGGGACAGAGGGAAGTTTGAGACATTTCGAGAGTCATGTTTGCTATACTTTCGTGTCAATCCTCATGCATCTCAGTCTCAGATGGTGGGGGTGGTCATCTCTCTCTTACAGGGGGATCCACAGACTTGGGCCCTGAAACTTCCCCCTGAAGCAGAGGAGTGGACAGATTTGGGAAGATTTTTCAAATCTTTGGGGGCCATTTATGCAGAGCCTGACCAAATTGGACTTGCTGAATCACAACTACTTACCCTCCGGCAGGGTAAACGCTCCGCTGAACTTTATTGCTCTGAATTTCGGAAACTTAGCATAACCACAGGTTGGTGTGATGCAGCGTTGGGGGCTCTCTTTAAACAAGGTCTCAATGACTCAGTTAAAGATGTTTGGGTAGGTCACCCGGATCCCCCCACCTTAGAACAGGCCATGACCCTAGCTGTTCGCATTGACCGGAGACTCCAGGACAGACGTAAAGAGAGGGTAGGGTTTGATTCTGTTAAACCTTCTGTCTACCACTCTTTTCCGTTTAAAAAAACTAATTCTCCTCCTGTCACCTCTGGGGACGAGCCTATGCAGCTGGGAGCGCTGGATACCAAGGCTAGACGGGAATATCGTGTCCAGAATAACCTCTGCCTGTATTGTGGATAAAAAAGATGGGGGTTTACGACCATGCATTGACTATCGGGAACTAAACAAAATTACTGTCAGAAACCAGTATCCGCTTCCACTGATTCCGGATCTTTTTAATCAGATTGTGGGTGCCCGCTGGTTTTCTAAGGTTGATCTCCGGGGGCATACAATTTGATCAGGATCAAGGAGGGAGATGAGTGGAAAACTGCATTCAACAACCCGGAGGGGCATTTTGAGTACCTGGTTATGCCCTTTGGGTTGTGTAATGCCCCAGCAGTGTTCCAGCACTTTATTAATGATGTTTTTAGAGATCTCTTGGGTCGGTATGTGGTGGTCTATCTGGATGACATCCTGGTTTTTTCTCCAGATTGGGCTACACATGTGCAACACGTCAGGAATGTTATGTTGCTATTACACCAAAACAATCTGTTTGCTAAATTATCCAAATGCCTGTTCGGAGTCCAAAAGGTCACCTTCCTGGGTTATGTCATTACCCCTGATTCATTCTGTATGGACCCACTCAAGGTCATGGCAATTAAAAAGTGGGAACGCCCTTCTAGTCTGAAGGCACTGCAACGCTTCCTGGGCTTTTCCAACTATTATCGAAAATTTATAAAAAACTTTTCTATCATTGCCAAGCCATTAACGGACTTAACTAAAAAGGGTGCAGATTTGACCAACTGGTCTTTTGAGGCAGAACAGGCATTTGAAAAATTAAAGTCATTTTTGCGGAAGCTCCGGTCTTAATACCACCAGACCTGGAGCAACCCTTTGTTGTGGAGGTGGATGCATCAGAAGTGGGGGTTGGTGCGGTTTTGTCCCAGGGTCCAGAGACTCTCACATGTTTGCAGCCTGTGGCATTTTTCTCCAGGAAGTTCTCCCCTGCAGAGTGCAACTATGATGTAGGGAATCGCAAACTTTTAGCCATCAAATGGGCGTTCGAAGAATGGAGACACTTCCTTGAAGGGGCTAAACATAAAGTCACGGTCATTACCGATCACAAGAATCTGTTGTATCTGGATGGGGCTAAACGACTATCCCCTAGACAGGCTCGATGGGCCTTGTTCTTCATGCGTTTTAATTTTGTTGTAACTTATCGTCCAGGTACTAAAAATGTGCGAGCCGATGCTCTCTCCCGTAGTTTTTGTCCCAGTGGGGACCAAGAGATTGTGCCAGAAAAAATCCTGTCCCCTGGTGTGGTAATGGCCACCATAAACCCTGACCTGGCTACGTCTGTGGTTAATTCGCAAGGTCTGGCTCCCAGAAATACGCCGACTGGGAAACTATTTGTACCCCCCAACCTTCGTCTCCGTGTGTTGGAGGAGATTCACTGCTCCCCTTTAGCAGGACATCCTGGCATCTCTGGTACCAAGTATTTGCTCTCTCGATCATACTGGTGGCCCAGTTGGTCCCGAGATGTACAGGAGTTTGTAACAGCCTGTGAGATATGCGCTAGGATGAAGGTACCTAGAAGGTTACCAGAGGGCCTTCTTCATCCTCTTCCTGTACCTAGTAGACCGTGGTCCCATCTGTCAATGGATTTTATTACTGATTTGCCCTGTTCCCAAGGAAAAACTGTGATTTGGGTGGTTGTGGATAGATTCTCAAAAATGTGTCACTTTGTACCGCTCAAGAAAATCCCAAGTGCTCCACGTCTAGCCTCGCACTTCATTAATCACATACTCCGCCTACACGGCATCCCTGAAAGTATTGTATCCGATCGTGGTGTGCAATTTGTATCTAAGTTTTGGAAAGAATTTTGTGGTCGTTTGGGAATCTCTCTGTCTTTTTCATCAGCATTCCATCCTGAGACAAATGGTCAGACTGAGAGATTCAACCAAACCTTGGAGCAATATCTAAGGTGTTTTGTGTCTGATGCTTAGGAAAAATGGAGAGCCTTTCTTCCTCTAGCAGAGTTCGCAATAAACAACAGGGTTAATGCCACCACTAAAATGTCGCCGTTCTATTGTAATTATGGTTTTAACCCCAGGTACTCCTCTCTCTATAGTACTGAGTCTGTTAATCCCAATGCTGAGCAGATTTATCAACGACTGTGCACAGTCTGGGCCCAGGCTCGCCTGAGCCTGGTAAAAGCCCAAGAATACCAAAAACGACAGGCTAATAAAAAACGCTTACCTGGTCCAGAATACAGGGTGGGAGATCGAGTGTGGTTATCCTCCAAGAATCTGCGTCTTAGAGTTCCCTCAGGGAAATTTGCGCCGCGTTATATTGGGCCTTATGTAATCACAGAATGTATTAATCCAGTTTCTTTTAAATTACAACTTCCTAATTCTTTCCGTATCCACAATGTCTTTCATAAGTCGCTCTTGAAAAAATATGTTTCGCCCGTCCTTCCTTCGTCCAGTCCACCTGCGCCTGTGGTGATTCAAGGGGAACTAGAATATGAAGTAGAAAAAATTCTAGACTCCTGTCGAGTGCAGAATTCAGTCCAATACCTCGTACACTGGAAGGGGTATGGTCCAGAGGAACGGACGTGGGTTTCTGGTGGGGATCTCCATGCGCCACGTTTGGTCAAACTTTTTCATCGCCAAAATCCCTCGAAACCTGGTCCATCTGGCGAGGGTCCGGAGGCCCCTCGTAAAAGGGGGGGTACTGTAACATCCGGCCGCATGCTGCGGTGCAGGAGATGTGTTCGGTTGTGATTTTTTTCCGTTTGGTTCTCCTTGCTCTGTCTGAACACTGCCCTATTCTTTCACCTTGGTAATTGATTTTCCACCACACCCATCTCCTTCACCTTCAGTTTGCTCTGATCATCTAGAGGTTAATCTGGCCTTGCCCTGTGATTGACAGCTGCCTTCCTGTCAACTCCATGGGCGGGTTCTTCCTCCCTATTTAACCTTGGTTCCTATTCACACCAGCGCTTGCTATTGCCGTGCGCATACCTGCTCTGACTTTCGCTGTTTTTGATTACTCTATTATACTTGACCTTTGGCTTTCCTCACTGACTTCTCTTCTTGGACTCCGATTTGGTACTGTATTGCCCGACTGTTACTGACCCTTGGCTAAGTTGACTTCCCATTGTTGTTGTTCGTCTTGTCTGCGTTTTGTGTGTCACATACTCAGGGAGGGAACGTCTTCGTGGTTGCCGCCTATTACGTAGGATAGGGCCTGGCAATAGGAAGGGAGAGCGGGGGGCATAAGCCTAGGGCTCACTGTCTCTTGTGTCCCCATTCCAGGGTTCCCTAACAGCATGGCTCCAAGACTGTAAGTAAAATCATCAAGTCCCTGGTATCAATTTAAAGATGAGAGTCTCTTCTTTAAAATGCATTTTAAAGCATCAAGATATGTTGATGCAGTCCAGAGATATCGGCATTAGTAGGGAGGACGTACTAACTACGTCCTCCGCTACTGAAGTGCCACCTTAGGAGCACGTACAGTGTACGTGCCTAGCAGCGAAAGGGTTAAGGAACTAATTCCTGGAATTATAGGTCTTAATGGTGGTGGGAACTTGCCTTTGTGTATTTTAGGAAGCCCATGAAAGATTGGTGTAGTGGGCTGTTCTACATAGAGAAATTCTACTTCTTTTTCTTTTAATATGCTTAGATTTATCCCTTCTTTAAGTATTCTGAGTAAAATCTTTGAAAAAATGACTGTGGGGTCAGATTTTAACTTCCTATAGGTGTTTACATCCCCTAAAATATCTATGACACTTTTTACATTATATGTGTTGTTTAGGATGACAATTTTTCCCCCTTTGTCAGCCATTCGTATTGTGATTTGTTTATTCTCTTGTAATGCTTTAAGACTTGCTTTTTCTTGTTGTGTGAGATTTTGTGTGTGTGTGAGCCAGAGGTACTTTTTCGATGTAATTTTATTAGGTCCTTCTCTACAGCTGTCTGGAATTCTTCTAGAGCAGGCATTCTTGCAGATAATGGATAATAGTATGGATTATTGATCTTAACGCTGATTTTGCGAATACTTCTATTCTCAGTGGGAATAGTTTCAAGGGATTTAAGATTCACTAGACAGAGTTGTCCCCGAAAATCCAAGTTCGTTCATAGTTGTGTTCACAATTGTCCTGTCCAAAAAAATGTCTCTTTACCGTTCAGGATCTTACAAATCTGTTCACATCTAAGATAGTGTTGAACAAATTAAAGTTTTTTGTGGGGACAAAGCTGAGACCTTTGTCAAGAAGCTTATAACAGGAGTCTGACAATTCCACAGATGACACATTTATCACACTATGTTCACTTTCTGGAAAAGAAATGTAAGTATTTATTGAGTGTCCTTCAGATGGGTGCATAAGTCCTGTATATGGAGGGTCCAATCGAGAGGAGTCAGTTTCTATGTCTTGTGAACGCTGCGTGTGTGGTAATGTTGATCTTTTCTTAAGTTTGTGACCGCCCCGACATTTTTTGCTTTTTTTGGTGTGTGAGGTCTGGTTTGTGTTGGGCACATCCCTTATAGGAGATGGAATGCTCCTGGAGGATAAAAAAGAGGAATCTGTATCTGTGATATCTGTGTCTGAGGAGCTAAAAGAAACTCTTCTTTCACTATTTCTTCTATCTCTTCTCCAAGTGTCTTTATTTTTTAGAATGGATCTGGGAGTACGGGGACGATTATCTTTCCAGTTGTAAGCAGTGTCCGATTCATAGTCCTTTAAATCTCTTGCAAATTTGTTTTTCTTGATCTGTATTACCTTCTCTTCCAAGGTTTTTCATGCTTTCTTGAAGTTTGTTCCAACTAGCTTTGTATTTGGCTATGTCTAACTGTAGAGTTAATTCCTCTTTGATTTTACTAATTTTATTTTTAATGTTGAGTATCTTTTTTTCCTCTTGCTTGATAATTAAATGCATTAGTTTCAATGAGCAATCCGTAAGTGTATTCTCCCATTCCTTTTGAAAATCAGTGTCGTATATAGTTGTGGGGAATTTTTTAATCCTTAACCCTCTAGCAATCATCTTTTTTTCTAGATATGATATGAGGGTCTCGTGGTCCCACCATGTTCTTATTTCTTGTATGTATGCATCATAGATGTAACATCATCTTGCTGTTGTGTATTATCCCTATTCATGTCAAATACTTCAGCCAGTCTTTTATTTCTGCCCTCATCTGTAGTAATGTCCATAGTTGAGATTAAACAGTAAATATATGTGCAAAAAGACTCTGGGTGAAAAAATATTAATATCTCTTGAAACAAAATAGTTCTGAAGTAAAACTTGATTTGCTGTATAACAGTTTATGTTGAGCAAGGGGGCATGTAAGCAGCCGGGTTACTCATGAGATCAAAGAAAAAAATATGCAAAGAGCCCCCATAACATAATAAAATCATTAGTATATGAAATACAAAGGAATGAGATATTTGTATATTCCTGCATTGGATCTGTAAGCCCGGGTGCCAGGATGATCTCCTGCGGCAGAGACGTTAAGCAATCCAAGTAAAAAGTGAATATCCAGCACTCCACAGATCCAAAATAGATAAAGGTTAAAACATAACTTTTATTGAAGAAAGGTTAACACTTCATGTAAAAAGTCCAAGTGCAGACATGGGAAAAAAAGCCTACGCGTTTCGGGGTCTGGCTACCCCTTAGTCATGGCTCATACAACCTTGTACGCAGTTGCACTTATATAATACTAAAACAATGATAAAACAAACCCCTCCCGTTTGCACTAGGTCGGAAGGTGGAACAGATCGTTAATTAATAGACATGTGAGAAACAGAAGAATCGAGGCTAGCATGCGTGTGTAAAGCAACAAAAAACACAAAACAGCGTGTATCAGTATACATCTTTTTGGAAAAGGCAGAAACATTTCCTGTCTTATTGGGACAATTACTGACAGAATATTACATTGATCCTTGCTAATTTGTTAAATCATCCAGGATAGACTGAAAGATTTTAAAGTGCAATTTCATCTCATTTTCACCCAAACAGGTCCACCAAAAATGTTGTTATTAAGATCTTGTTATTCCAGGACAACTCGTGTCCCTTCTGCAGTTACATTGCATACTAGCTACTGAATAAAGTCTGGTATTTAAATAACTACAATGTACATGAAGCCTGACCTAGTTCTTTTAATGTCTTCTTTAAAGGTACATGTGTTTTCACGAAAAAGTTGAAATATGTGTAAAGTCTTGCTGGGCAGTCTGTTCTATGACTGAATAGGCTTCATATTTGGTTCCCTATAAGTTTTCCTGCTGCTAACAATCATATTAGAAAACCAGTCACTGTCTTTCTGCTGTCTCTAATATCATGTCTTCGCTCTATCTGAAACTAAATCTCTCTAAGACTGAACTACTACTGTTTCCATCTAATAAATCTGTCCCTGATATATCCATTGTATTCTCAGGCCTTACTATAACTCCTAGGCAGCATGCCCGCTGCCTCGGGGTCATGTTTGACGCAGACCTTTCCTTCACCCCTCCCATATTGAATCACTCGCATGCTCATGTCACCTCCACCTCAAAAACATCTCCAGAATACGCCCTTTCCTCACCAGAGATACACTAAATACACTTATTGTCTCTCTGATTCATTCTATAGCCTTGACTACTGTAACTCCTTACTAATCGGTCTTCCCCTCACTAAACTCTCCCCTCTACAATCTATTCTGAATGCAGCGGCCAGGCTCATCTACCAGGCTAGACGCTACAGCGATGCCTCTGGTCTGTGCCAGTCGCTACATTGGCTGCCTATTCAATATAGAATAAAATATAAAGTTATCACCCTCATCCACAAGGTTCTCCATAATGCCGCACCTCCCTACATTTCCTCCCTCATCTCTGTCTACCGCCCAACCTGTGTTCTCCGTTCACTCATTGACCTAACACTTACATGATCTAATATCAGAACCTCCCACGCTCGTATACAAGACTTCTCCCGAGCTGCACCACTTCTCTGGAATGCTCTACCCCGGACAATCAGATTAATTCCCAATGTCTACAGCTTCAAGCGTAAACTAAAGACACATCTTTTCAGACAGGCCTATCACCATTTCTAATGTAAACCCTTCCATAATATAATTAGAATCCCTAAAATGAAACCCTCCCCACTCCCACATTTCCCCACATGATATGATGTCCTTTCAGGCTAACTTTATATGTCCAAGCTCCATCCACATGTTAAAGGACACGACTGGTGACGGCTCATAAAGTTTTATGTTTGTGTAATGACAGTAACCTTTATTACAACATTGTCTGACCTCTGCATAAGCAATACCGCCCCTGCTACCTCTTGTGTCACCCCCTCTACCTCATAGATTGTAAGCTCTTGCGAGCAGGGCCCTCAGTCCCATTGTGTGAAATGACGTTCTTTGTTATGTATCTGTCTGTATTTGAACCCTACAATTTGTACAGTGCTGCGGAATATGTTGGCGCTATAAAAATAAAAATTCTTCTTATTATTAAATTATGGCTGAAAGATTAAATTTGTCTCTAAGGAAGCATTCACACTTGCACTGCTGTATGCCCACTGTGATTCCGCCGAAATTGCAGAAAAAACTGCTAGGGGACGGCTTCTATACGGTCAGTTTAAAAACCCATTCAATTCATTGGGTTTTTAAAGCAAACCGCCGGTGTCCATATGCAGACTCATTGCTGTGAAACCGCTTTTTTTGCACGGATGCAAAGTCCTGCATGTCCGACTTTGTGTATGTGCAAAAGAAAAAAAAAAAAGCCGCTTCACGGCCAGGAGGTGTGTATAATAAGGAGCAGTCTGCCCCCTCGCCTCCATTGCTGATAATGTTCTGCCATTTTGCCAAGCGTAACTATACAACTGCAACAAATATCTGAGAAAAGCCCAAGTAGTCATATTATAGGAGATCCTAGAACAATGGACTTTAAATTCAGGGTAAATACATGCAACCAAGCAGATAAAAGACAAAAAAAATAACCATTTATGAGCACAGTCAGTAAATTTGCTGCTTTCTGTGCATAATATCCCATCTGTAGTCCCGCAAGCAGCCAGAAGTAGACGCAAGTACATAGAAGTCTTTTTTGTTACATTGTAAACTGAGATTTGCAGAATCTTCAGGCTTTTGCACACAGCAACAGTTTGCAGACTGTGAGGAGAATCAACCCCTCCCCACTCTATTTACTGTGTAAAGGAGAAAAGGACCGCAACCTACACTCACTGAGATAAGCAAGACAGAATGGGATGTATCTAGGGACGGTGGACTTCCTTGATAAGAAGAGTGGGCATTATATTAACTGGAAGGGAGACACCTAGTGGCAAGAACTTTAAAGAGGTTTTTCAGGCAAAAAGCAGCCACATTTTAATTAAAGAACATTACATTTTGTTCCAGAAAATCACCTACTCTATGAAATGAGACTAAGTTGTCTAATACGTTAGTGATTATTTAAATGTCCATAAAACGTTTTAAAGACAGCACAGTAATGGATCGTTTTGTTTCTATAGTGGCCTAGACCATAGGTAGAGTTTATCTAATTTTCTACCCACTCACTGGATATGAAGTAGTTCTGCTGCTTTCCACTAGATGTCATACAAAACAAAAAAATTCTGTTTCAAGAATACCAGTGTAGCTTTATGTTGTGCTATGCCTATTTATGCTGAAAAACCACATTGGCCATTCATTCTCTATGGGAGCCCCAAAGACACCCCAGTACAGGAGGAATAACAGAAGAATGCAGAAGAATTTGCTCAAGAATCATTTAAGTGATAATAAAAGTATTTACTACATCAGACATGGTAGGAGAGTTGGCAAGTCCTCGTAAAAGATCAATGCACACTTTACATTTTAAAACTTTTCACTTTCAATTTTTACTTTACAACTTGATAATAGCTGTAATAAAGTATTAAGAGTACATTAGAATCATAATATCTGACAACTACACCAAAATCTAAAGGCCAGCCCTATTACATATAGTAGGATAAGAAATATGTTTTATCACGGCTGCAAAACATTCAGATTTGCTACTGTTAAAGTAAATAACCGTATATACTCGAGTATAAGCTGACCCGAATATAAGCCGAGGCCCCTAATTTTACCACAAAAACCTGTGAAAACGTATTGACTCGGGTATAAGCTGAGGGGGGGGGGGGGGGGGGAAGCAGCGGCTACTGGAAAATTTCAAAAACTAAAATGGTCGCAGTTTTTGGGTGCAGTAGTTGCTGGGTGCTGGGAAAGGGGAGGGGGTGTTTTAGTTGTCTGTCTGCCCCTTCCCTGAGTTTGAGGACTGGGTTTTTTTTCCCCACTTGGAATTCCGCCTGGCTGAATATAGGGCATCTGCAGTGCTCCTATTAACCCCTTCCTGACGGAACAGGAGCACTGTAGATACACTACAGGTAGTCCTCGACTTACGACGTTGATCCGTTCTTGCGCGGCGTCGTAAACCGAATTTCGACGTAAGTCGGAAACCCACCATACCGACGCCGCGTAGGAACGGATCAACGTGATTTAGTGTGAAAACCCTGAAACAGAATGTGAAACTTACCGTACGGTGCAGGGTGGGCGGGCGGGCATTCAGGCCTCCTCTTCCTCCGGTGTTCCGTCCTCCTCCTCCGGCGCTCGCAAACTGATAATGGCCTGGGCGCATGCGCAGTAGCCGTAATAGAAGCATTATGATACTGCGCATGCGCCCAGGCCATTATCAGTACGCGAGCGCCGGAGGAAGTGGTCAGGACATCGGAGGAAGAGGAGGCCTGAATGCCCGCCCGCCCACCCTGCACTGTTCGGTAAGTTTCACATTCTGTTTCAGGGTTTTATTTTACAAGCTCACTTGTAACAGCAAGCTGCCAGCTCTCTTCCGATGAGCAAGGACGAGCCTGCTGCAGAACCAGCATTGATTTGCCGCAGGCTAGTCCTTGCTAGCTGGGAGTGCTAGCAGTTTTCTGTTACAACTGAGCTGTCGTAACCACGAAACGTCGTAACCCGAGACCGTCGGAACCCGAGGACTACCTGTATATTCAGTAGACCGGGCACTTTCAGACATAGGGATACCTAATATGTATGTGATTCACAGTAAGTTTCTACTTTTATATGTATTCTAGGGAAAGGAGTGATTTAGAACTTTTATTTTTTTTTTAAAGCTTTTTTTTTTTCACTATTTTATGGGAGAGTCTATTCATTACTATTGCGGCTGGTCATAGACCCCCCCTTGACGCGAGTATAAGCTGAGGGGGGCTTTTTCAGCACAAAAACTGTGCTGAAAAACTCAGCTAATACTCGAGTATATACGGTACTACATCCTCAAGTCTTTAGCAATACTTATCTACCTTTTTTTTTTACCTTCATGTACCTCTTTAGCCTATTTTCTGAGGTCCTCTAAGGGTGCATTCATACTACGGATACGGTGACTGATTCTGAACATTAAAACACGTTCAGAATCAGCACGTATAAAGCAGATCCCATTCATTTCAATGGGAGCCAGCATACGAGCGCTCCCCATTGAAATGAATAGGCTGCTTTTTTCTCTACGAGCGCTCCCATTGTAGTGAATGGGAAGCGCTCGCGTGTACGACTCGGAATGAGCCGAGCGCCGGGCCCCTTCACACGGCGAGCCGTACACGCGAGCGCTTAACATTCACTTCAATGGGAGCGCTCGTAGAGAAAAAAGCAGCCCATTCATTTCAATGGGGAGCGCTTATATGCTGGCTCCCATAGAAATGAATGGGATCTGCTTTATACGCGCTGATTCTGAACGTGTTTTAACGTTCAGAATCAGTCACCGTATCCGTAGTATGAATGCACCCTAAGAGTTGAGGAGAAAGGTCAGTAACTAGGCTTTCTGTGCCTTTTCTTTAGGGGCACAATAATGACTTGGAGAAAACCTGTAGATGTTCAAGGTGCTGCCACGCAAGGTACCTGAACCTGCCAGATTCAGTCCTCAGACCTCTGCTTTTACAGCTCAGTAAGTCAAACACCTCTTAATTCTATCTGTATTTAGTTGCTGGCAGTGCAGATTTTCTGTTATGATGCAGCCAATAAACCTTTACTCAGGGGAATTTATCAATGCCTGAGGCCTAAAAAATTGCGATTTTGGAAATTTATGTATACCGCATGGGCATGTTGAGACGTTACTCAGCAGGAGGATTGTGTCGCCCCAAAGCCCAAGTTCCATACGATAGGAGATCCTGGAACAATGGACTTTAAATTCAGGGTAAATACATGCAACCAAAGAGATAAACTCACAACTAAAAAAAAAACCCATCTATGAGCACAGTCAGTAAAGCTGCTGCTTTCTGTGAATACTATCCAATCTGTAATCCGACAAGCAGCCACAAGTACAGAGACTTTTTGTAAACTGTGAGATTTGCAGAATCCTCAGTCTTTTGCACACAACCACAGTTTGCAGAATGTACAGGCAGTGAGGAGAATAAACCCCTCCCCTCGCTATTAACTGTGTAAAGAGAGAAAAGGACCACAGCCTTCACTCACTATAGCTTGGGGGGAGTTCTACAGTGATTATGTTTATTCACTTGACAAGCCATTATAATGAGGACCCTGACTGACTTCCCCTTAGGTAAACGGAAATAACTTCATTCAGATAACCCCCAGTGGTAAGCGCAGCTCCAATCATTTATAGCCTAGGCTACACTCCTTGTACTCCAGGGAGTGGGGGGTGTAATAACGTGGCGGACCGTACAAGCCAACTTCCGGTGACGTCATCCCTGCGCCGCGGGCAGGAAACAATGCACGTCGTTTCATAAGGCGGCTGCGTGCTGCGTAGCCAATGAGCGCTCTGCACTGATCTTCCTGTGGGCGGGCTCTGACGTCACCGGCTAGCGGTGCGTAGAGAGGAAGGAGAAGGGAGAGGAGTCTTCCCTCTTAAAGAGACATCTCCGTTATTGGCTGGGTACCCGGTGTCCCCGGTGTGAGGAGGAGGATGGTCTGCGGCGGCTTCACCTGCTCAAAGAACGCGCTATGTGCGCTGAACGTGGTTTACATGGTAGGTAGGACGTGCCGTGGCCATCTATGTAGCCTCCTCCTCAGTCCAGATCTCATTGTCCTGTCAGCATTAGCTTGTGTCGTCATGGTGAAGAGTCTGACTGCAGGGACATGGAGGGCAGGGTTATGTAATGTCCGGGCTGCTTAGCTGGAGGATTATCTGCTCTGATGCAGTAGTCACAGACCCTCAGCTGTGAGGTAGATCAGGACCTGCTCATTCACTGACAGCAAGCACAGGTCCTGGGAATGGAGAGGGGCTACAACACTAAGTATATTATAGGGCGACAGAATGGAGTGTTTAACCCCTTACTACCCTAGATACATATGGATAGGGGACAAGTGTCTGATCACTGGGGATTCCCAGTCTATACCCCTATCTATAGAGATGACAGAGGCCGCATCTATAGCAATGGTCATGCATTGGGATTCTTGGTGTTCGGACCCCCAATTATCAGATTTCTGGCAACCATCAGTTGATCTCTTTAGCAGCCAGATTTGACATTGAATCCAGTAAAGAGGAGTCCTGTATTTGTTTTATGCTTTGTTTTTTCAATAAGCAGATAAAACACATTCAAAGGATGTAGTTTTCCTTAAGACCACATTCACACTGCCATCAGCTCTCCGTTCTGATCTTCTCATGGATCAGGACAATAGAACATGACGATTCTCCGACTGATACAAAGAGAAGCCAGCAGCAGTGTGAACCTTGCCTTACAGTCCAGAGATTTCCCTCCAATGGCTTGGCCTTGTTACTAGGATCAGAGCTTGCACCTACATGTTCAGGATCACACACTTATATCACGTATGTCAGTGCCTGTTAGCACATGTGATGTCTCACTGTATTGAAGAATTTACGTATATATTATTTAGCTGCCAAAATACAATAGAGAACCTGTTACATGAGAATGTGATCCAGCGTGCAGGTTATAGAGAAGAAGGAGCTGAGCTTGCTGTAGGTTTACACAAGCGTTCAGGTCCAAATGACGGAGAGCCTGTGCACTGAAAAAGCGGCTACCTACGGACAACACGGACTATTAATTACTTTTCTCTCTGATGATTTTAGGTGGAATCTGTGTCAGAGTCTCCAAGGCAGATGTGACCCTAGCCTAAGTCCTATACTAATCTGTCTCCATAAGCCATGTAACTTGTACTTGTAAAATTCCTGCTTTTCCATCACTTGGGAGTCCAGTGGGCGGTTCTATCAGTGTTTGATGGCTATCTCTGTATGTATGCTTATACAGAGAAGGCAGCCAATCACTGAGTAGGACTCCTAATTAGCAGAAATTTACATAAATAAAAATGGCTGGAAATCCACAGGTCAGAGACCCCTGATACATATCTAGATGAGTTTAGTTGTAGCTAATAGTGTGGTTTTAGTCCATATGTACCACTTGCTAAAATCATTACAGCCTGGAGAAGGACTGACTGGAATAAATTATATATAAAAAAACAAAAAACTTGTGAGTCTTCAGTAGATGATACCTTTTTGTAATGGATAACTCATCATGATGACAGAATATGACGTTTCGAAGCTCTCTGCTACTTCTTCAGATATATCTGATATAGATATATCTGAAGAAGAAGCCGAGTGTTTCGAAACGTCATATTCTGTCATCATTATGAGTTATCCATTACAAAAAGGTATCACCTACTGAAGACTCACAAGTTTTTTGTTTTTATATTTCATACCCACTGGCTAACACGATACAAAAACAAACATTTTCCTTATACCAAATGGAGTAAATTATTGACACAAGGTATGTTATAAACACATTTCATACACAATTGTCTAATTCTAGAGAATGTTACAATTTTGTCTGTGTGAGCCGTGTAGACACAAGGACTTGCTTTTTTTTTTTTTTTTTCCTATCACTTTATAGAGGACGTTTCATGTCCTCCTGCTCATGTGGTTTTATATACCACCAGAATTCAGCGCACTTTCAGCTTTCCCATTATGTGCAAGAGCTATTGGTTCCGTTACCAATATTTCTTCACTGTAAGAAGGACATTTCTGACAGGCTAGCTGGACTGCGAGGAGCGCCCTTCCTGACAGTACTGTCTGTAGCCCTGTACTGTAAAAGGGCTACACATTCCTTACCACCCAGCGATGACGCTAAGCTGTGAGGAATGCCCCCACCCCCCCAAGTGTACTGTTCCATAGACTAGTACTGGGGGGCATTCTTCACAGCTTAGCGTCATGGCTGGGCGTTAAGGAACGCGCCCCCCCCCCTGACAGTACAGTGCAGCTCGGCTAGACTGTCAGAAAAGTCCTTCTTACAGTGAAGAAATATCTGTAACGGAACCGATAGCTCTTGCCCCGGGGCACATAGTGGTATGTAAAACCACATGTGCAGGAGGACATGAAAGGAACGCCCTTCTAACAGTGAAGAGATATCTGTAACTGCACAGATATCTCTTGCCCTGGGGCATGTATTACACTGAAGCCATAATAGGGCTGCTATTCAGATGTTTACTGAGTATACAGATTTTTCATGTGTGGGGTATAAATTGTAACTCAGACAACATGTCTAACTCTGTTGTGGATGGACAACCAGATTTGGATGTGCAAAAAATCTTAGGGGAAAGCCATCCCAGAAAAGAAGTGTTTGAACATCTGGCAGCGGAGGCTCTATATCAAAGGCATTTTATAGGACTCTTATATTGATGGCCAAATTGACACTTGAATAAGTCTGAGATATAATACTAGGCTGCCTTATTTATGGCACAGGAGTGCAGCGGTCCTTACATTATGCTAAATGATAGGGGACCTAGAACGCAAACCAACCACCAATGTGCTTCTGGCTGAAGCCGCACACTTCAGAAAAGTTGCATTTTTGGTTGCAGATTTTGACAATCATGAGTTATTGCTTTTATATTTCCATTTTCTTTCTCTTGGTTTTGGCTCAAAAAATAATGCAGGAAAATCTGCAACAAAAAATAGTTTTAATCCGGCAGCACGGTAGCTCAGTGGTTAGCACTGCAACCTTGCAGTGCTGGAGTCCTGGGTTCGAATCCTGCCAAGGACAGCATCTGTAAGGGGTTTGTATGTCCTCCCTGTGTTTACATGGGTTTCACTTCAATGGGACTGAGTGGCTATTGTACCATGTGACAGATGAACATGATGTCAGCAGCCAATCATAAATTGTTGACCTAGACTAAGGATGGGTCATCAATATGTAAGTCTCATAAAATGCCATTATTTATTTAGAATTATGCTCCCATTCCAGAACTACCTGCGCTTCCTGAAGTCTTCTGCTTCCTGCCCCCTCTTGACACACAGGACGTCCTGTAAGCCAATTAGTGATTGGCTGTGTGGTTATCTCCTTTGAGGCAAAAGGGACCAGTAAGGCCCCGTTCACACACGGGGCAAGAGGGGGCGGATTTTGGCGCGGACTCCACGTCATAATCCATCCCCTCACAATGGTGTTTTGTGTAGAACGAGTTGCCCTTTCTTTGCTGTGTTGTCTGCCTCGCGACACCACCCTCCATTCATTTGGGCCTTATCCAGAGCGGAAAGCCGCGACGAGATATGCACACTCGTAATTGCGTGTAAACTAAACCTTAGGAATCCAGGCAGCACTGGAGCGAGAGCTGCAGGGGAGCGTTGCCACTTTTATTTATTTGCATTTTTGTAAATTCTCTTATTAAATCATTTGCAGCATAAGTTAAAGCAAAGCTCTAAAACAAAGCATATAGTTCCATTAGGTAAATCTAGGAATCTCTCATGCAAGTAATATTCTTATGAATCCTACATAAAAATACATTGCGGTAACTTGCAAAAAATTTTGTTACTTTTTAATTTTTTAACCACAAAACATTTCAGCTACACAGCGTTCTTAGCATCCATTGCTTTGAAATGAAACTTTCAACAAATGCATATACTGTTTTCATGTGCATTGCGCAGTCATATTGGCCTCTAAGGGAGCGTTCACACTACCGTCGGTGTTTGACAGCTAGTGTCCGCTGCTAATGTCCGTGAAAAATCTAGTGCGGTCATTAGCAGTGGACATTAATTGTGTCCGTGACATTTTGCATTGATTTAAATGGACATCGGGTGCGTTCTTTTACAGTCCGAGTCTGTCCTTAACTGTCCGTTCCCAAAGATGTCCGACTTTTCAAGTGGACAGAAAAAATCTACATGTCGGGTTTTGCTGTCCGCTTGAAAAGTCGGACATCTTTGCGAACGGATAGTTAAGGACACCCACGGACTGTAAAAGAACGTGCCTGATGTCCATTTAAATCAATGCAAAATGTCACGGACACAGCTAGTGTCCGCTGCTAATGTCCGCACAAGATTTTGACAGTAGTGTGAACACTTCCTTAGTTTTTTGTTTGCTTTTATTTTCCTATGAGGTAAAAAATGTACAATGCATTGTACATTTAAAAGGGTTTTCCCATCACCCTCTCTCTATCCAGTTTCCATGCTATCTCTTCTCACTTCCTTTGTTCTTCAACAAGCTTTTGGATGGGCTTTGACGGTTTGATGGACTGGATTCTATGAAGTATCTCAGTAGCTATAGACCATGCCTTTACCGTGAAAGATTATTTATTATGATTACTAGAAATCTATAATAATGCAGATCAAATATGCATAGTAAACATATATTGCATTACACAGGTTTGGAGAGAAAAAATATATATATACATGCTGCCAGGACAGACAACAGCCCTGTTACCCTGTCTGAGCCTTGATCAACAAACTGTAATTAGCTGATTGCCTGAATGAAAGAGGAGATAACCGCTCTGAGAGCCAGCAGTCAGAGGACTCAGCCCCCCTCCCCTCCAGAGAGCAATGAATACCCTCACCCATCCTGAGATCAGATAACAGGCTACCTTGATAATTTAGTGCAGACAATGGAAGGAGTAATTTCACCTAGAAGGCAAACAAAGCAGCAATGCTAAAGCAATGTATTTAGGAAAACTGTTGAATTTACATAAGCTTGCGGTTTAGATGGAATCCTTGAGATGGGAATATCCCTTTATAGACATATGAAGAAATATGTATTCCATTAGAAAGGCCCGAGGAGTCAGGATATTTCTGGGCACTAGTTAGACAAGCAGCTATTGTTTGTTGCATTCTTTTTAATATCTTGGAGAATGAATCTTAGTATCAACATGTACAAGGACATGGAAAATTGGAATGCCATATCTGTTATGCAACATAGTCCCTGCTGATCTACAAGAAGTGAAACCGTGAGTGTAGATGGCAAAGTTCTGTTTTCTTTTTAATGCAATTTGCATCCTATGTGGAAGTTGTACTTGGACTTCTGCTACTCAGTATTTTATCAGTTTCTTTTGTTTCCCCCTTTGGTAAATTAAGTGAACAGTCTGACAAATGATGACTGCTTGGTAAGAGGAACCTGCTACAGAAAGAGCCATAATGTGCAAGTCTGTTCTAAGAGTGTCCGGTACTGCTTTGCTGGCATGTTTGGGATGTCAGGCGCTCCTTTGGCATTGTTTAAGTAAACCTTGTTACCTGTCCCCCCCCCCCCCTATAATATATACTAAGGGAACCTATTTGACCATTATATGTGTGCTCCTCAGACTGTGAGGTGGCCCCCAAGTTGCTGTTGTGATTCAGTAGGGGTGGCAGCATTGACAGGTGTCAGTATATGCCGCACAGATTTGTCTGTGGTTGCATGAGTATCTGGTTTAGGAACATAATGGATTCCTCTATCCACATTGTAATGTTCTTCTAGTTCAGCAGACAAATCTTGCCAATACTGAATGACTTTGAATATCTATCTGGTTGGCACGCAGTTCTGCAATGTCTTTAAACACAGCTGCGAAGTTTGCAGGTGTGTGGGGATGGTAAAGCCGGACTCCCCATAGAGAAGGTATATTCTCATCCCTGTTTTTCAGATTGTTCTATACTCGGTGCAGGTGGCTATGGTGTTTTCTCCCAGTCACATGATTGCATGGTGCAACAAAACTGAAAAAACAGCTGGGTTTTGGCAGACCCTGATAAACATATTGTATTTCAGGAGGTGGTAGGGGCCTTATTCACACATCTGCAATCACGTACGTGTGTAGTATCTGTATTAGTTGCAGATGCCGTACATAATCATTCGTTTCAGTGTGTTTATTCAGATGTCCATTCATTTGCTTGATGCTTCACATCATTGAAAGTCTATGGGTACGCCGATGACATGTGACGCCAGAGCCTCAGTCCCCCTCCCAACTCATCTGTCTAAGGCCCCGTTCACACAGGGAGCGGATTAGTGGATTTTGGCCCTGAGAGTGACACGGGAAGAAAATACGCCTGCCACAACTGTCGCGGCTTCCCTCTCCGAAGTAGGTTCAAATGAATGGGCAGCTCACGGAAAAAAGTAGTCTGGTGGTCTACATAGACCTCCATTGTGAGGGGGTGGATAATCGGCTCCCTCTTGCCCTGTGTGAACTAGCCCTTACTCCCCTACTCTTAGTCAGGAGCAGTAAAGATTTCATCTGCCAATTACAGAGAAAGAGTACGAAAGGGACAGAAAGTGGATTTCACGGAAAGGAGCTGAAATCTGATAATAAAGCATATTACATAAATTATTAATGACACAAATATTGCCAGAAAATCAAAATTTAAATACATTTTAAATAACCAAGCCAATAAGACAGTATTATTCTCAAAATTGCATGAACTAAAAAACTGAAAGGGGGTGTAATGGTCCAGTCTTGACATTTTGACATGGTAAGACCCAGGTATCCTCATGTTCTGGCTGGTGAGGCTTCAGGAGACTATATTTTTTGGGGGGGTTTTATCGCTTCTCCTCCAGTGCTCTTGAATTTTCCTACTGCCAAAGCAAATCTTGCTTTCGAAGCCTCCGACATCTTGGTTATTCCTTCCATATAGGCAGCCTTGCATATGATTGATATAATGTATCCCATCTATGGATCTGAGCATCTTGTTTCAGGCCTCAGCTCAACACTTTCTACTCACTTTATTCTCAACCCCCCCCCCCCTCCTGTTCCGTCTTTGACCAAACAGGGATTTGTGCGCACCCATCCATCCCTGCTTTCTAAGTATTTGGTTGGCTTCTCTGCTGTGTGACTTTTGTTCTGTGTGCTGGCTTTTCATCAGTGTCACAGGTTCATTCATTGGCCTTTTGTATGGGGTGACCTGGCAGGTACCAGAATGTGGCCTTGGATTTTGTTTTTCAATAGACAGGAAAAAAAAAAAAAAAAAAAAACCTCCAGCAGAAAGTATATAGATGGATGAATCCAGTACTACTGACCAGATCAACAAACATTTTATGTGCTTAACTGCTTCCAACAAATGAAATTTGCAGCAAAAATCATGATTTATTTTTTTTTCTGCTCCATGTGAATATTCCCTTACTGCTAACCAGGATCACAGTTGTGTTTTTTTACAGGACTGAATAATGAAAGGCTATTTTCACATAGTGCACATGTAAAGAAGGCTAAGAATAAGGCTCAGTTCACATCTGCATTTGGGCCATTCCATTCCCCTCTCCACATGAAAAATGCGGAAGAAAAGTCCCACAAGCAGCGCTTTTCTATCCGCATTTTTCGTGTAGAAACAGAGTGCAAACCACACGGACTCCGTTAGTCAATGGGGTCCGCAGGTTTCCTATGGTAACCACTTTTTTATACGGATTAGGTTTTTATTTGGGGGGGGGGGGGGCCCAAAGCGGACCCCAAATGGAAACCCATGCACAGATGTGAACCGGGCCTAAGGAAAAATATGTTTTTCCTTGTAGATGTAGAGGATTCCCCCATGTCATGGTTACAGGCCTAAGTGTAGAGCGATCATCATGGCAGCCAGTATACCTGTATATGTCGCTGACTCATAACTCTGCTCGTTTTATGTTATTGTAAATTATATTGCAGGAATAAGAAAAACTAAAACATGTTCCTAAAGTCTACAGTCACTCTATCATCTGGACTAAAATAGAGAGGAATTTCCAAATAAAATCTTACTATCTAGTTACTTACTCACTCTTCCCATTAAAGGATTGCTCTATGCACATAACAAGGGTCCCCTCGTTCCCAGTGTGAATGGAGTGCTAGTAGTGTGCATTCGCTTCCTCTGGACTGTCGGAGCACCATGACAGTGAATGGAGTGATGGCCGTGTATATTATATATAGATATATATATCACTACTGCCTCCTTCACACAAATGACTGGGTCCTCTGTTCTCGTGATCAGTGTGGTCCGACATTTATCCCTGATCTCGTGACTAGGGGATAAGTGGTGTTAGTGGGAAAAATAAATAAATCTTTATTTATGGATTGTAATATAATTTTACAATATTAACTGTAACTGGTGTCTCAAAGGTATCTTAAAACGGGGTTAGCTTTTAAGTCCCATTCATGTTTGAGTGAAGTGTAACGTCTTGCGATCATTGTGTTTACCGCTCTCTCTAGTTAAAGCTTGGATACTTGTGATAACTTTTCCTCCTTTCTTTCAGCTGGTGGGCCTCTTGTTAATCGGAGTGGCAGCATGGGGAAAAGGCTTCGGAATAGTGTCCAGCCTCCACATTATCGGGGGAGTCATAGCAATTGGATTCTTCCTTCTCCTGATCGCCATCATTGGATTAATCGGAGCTGTTAGTCATCATCAAGTCATGCTTTTTATCGTATCCTTTAAACTATGTTTGTATCCAGTTGTGTGATTTGTCAGAACTGCATGTTCAATAGATTTCTCCTATATTTAAGGGGTATTCTGGCAACAAGTTACGCCCTTTGCGAAGGTAGGTAAGAATTCGTCCATTGGAACCCCCCAACTATCACGAGACCCAGGATGGTTTGCACCACAGTTTAAATGGAGCAGCAGGTTGGAAATGTGTATCGCTGCTCTATTCATTTCACTGGGAACGGCAGGAGGCGACAGAGCACTGCACTCTGGCTACCCTTACATAGGGGTAACTTGTTGCTACTGGAATATCCCTTTTAATATGCAGTCAAAAAAACAAATACACCCAAACCAAATTATCAATGTGTGAGCCAGTATGATCTATAGCAAAACTGTGAACCTCTGGTTATGCCAAAGAAAGTTTAGACAAGCAGATTCCTCCCTTGCAGTGACCACAACAGGGGAGACCTTACATGGCAGCTGCTCAGATGATTGACCATCCATGTATTAAAGGGTTATTCCCATCTTGGCAAATCACTGCCTAGATGAGAATATCCATTCCTAAATCCCAAGCCATAGGGGACTTGTAGAAATAGCTGAACAATGCCTCTCTGCGCTGTTTCGGTAGCTCCCATAGGAGTGGATGGAGTTGTGGAAAAGGCGGAGCAGAGCGAGCTACATTGTTACTATGACCATTTACCTCTATTGGAGTTACAGAACAGCCGCATTCAGCTGTTCCAGTAACGTCCATCCCAGGATATGTGAGAAGAAGCAATGTATTCCCATCTCAGCCATGTTTGGCCAAGATGTTAATATCACTTTAACCCATGAGCAACTTAGATCCACTAGAATGGAATCCTCTTCTACAATGTAGTCATGATGGCTCATAAGCACGGCCCTCCATATATGAAGCAGTAGTGAAATGTATTTATTGGTCCAGCATGTGAAAGGCAAACAAAGCCAACATGTTTGTCCCACTTGGACCTTGATCACAGTGTAAGGCTACACATTTCCACCCCCGTCTCCATCTACAGTCCCCATTCACTGATCTCGGCGAGCCTGGGCCACAAAACAGACAGGTATAGAACATGTCCTGAGTTTTACCTTGGGCAAACTCTTCTAGCAAAATGACAGCACACACAGTTGAGTGCATGAGGCCTAAAGCATGCTGGACCAACAAATTAAATTCCAGTGCTGCATCATATATGGAGTTTTGTCACTTGTTTTGATTGGAGATATCACCTACCACAATGCACCAACCTACTGCCAGCCATAACTGGATTACATGGTAGGCAATAAGGATATGGGCTGACCTCACGAGACAGCCTTTTCAGTAGTCAAGTGTAAAGGGGTTGCCTAGAGAGACAGATGTTATAGTTTGTATAGTGATAAGTTCTACAATTTTCCAATATACTTTCTGTATCAATTCCTTGTGGTTTTCTAGATCTGTTTGCTGTCATTCATTCTGCATAGTTCCAGTGTATACATTCAATTACATTTGTCTTTCAGTATTTTCTGAAACTGAAACCCCTTTAAGGTATATCCATGTAGTATGTGTATACTTTGGATTAGTCAGCAGCTCATCTGTTCATTGTACAGTTGCAGTAGAATTCGATCTCATCCACGTGTCTCTCAAAAATCTGCAGTGCAAGTTTCCCGCTTTGCAGTTTCTCTATCTGCAGAATGTCAATTCCACTGCTGAGACTGTGTAACCGCTTCGCCCCCAGAGCTGCCACCCCAAATGGTGTTTCACATTGTGATTTTTCAATTTTATTAAAAAATTTTTTTTTTTTTTTTTTTTAAACTTCAAAATGAATGTATTTAGGCCAAGGCTTGGGTATTTACTTTGGTCAAAAGAATATGTTCTCAGATAAGCAATACCTAGTGTCATCATCCTTAACAAGAACGTCAGTACATGGTGGTGTTAATTCTCATCTTTATTTTCCAACTGGTGGTCTCATGTTCCTGCTTGGCTTTGAATAGAACTCAACAGGTAACAGGCAACATTTCTGGGCACAGTTGGACTATCTTGAGATTTTTAAAATGGTTGTTGTAGACCCTCTTTCTTAAAGAGGACCTTTCACCACCTGTAACAAGACCAGCACTTTACTCCATTTAATAGCTCCACTGATTCTGGCACAGTTGGAGTTTTTTTTCTAGCCCTCACCATTCCTGAGCTATCAATGCTGTTAGTTTTGGTGAATTATATGTTATTTAGGCTCTCTACTGTGAGGTGTCAGGCAGGAACAGGTTAGGGGTATGATTCTGAGCCCTGACTCCGGCTGCTTCTAACTGGAGCTCTGAATCACACCCCCTGCCTGACAATGCCCTTCTGACATTACAGAGTTTAAATGGCACTTCACGCACCAAAACTATCTGCACTTGTACTCAGGAATAGTGGGGGATAGAACATTCCAACTGTGCTGGAATCAGTGGAGCGATACCTATTAACAGATACTAAGAACTTGAATTGGTGGAGATGGTGGAAGGTCCTCTTTAAAGAGAACTTGTCAGGGCTATTTGGAGCTTTAAACCACGCAAAGGTCCTTATGGATGGGTGGCTTAGGGTCCCAAATGGACTGCATTTTGAAAAAAACAAACCTTTATTCCTACCCAGAGATGAGACTGATGAAAATTCTGGTGCACGTGCAGCTTTTCATAGGAGCTGGGGAAGGACTCATTGGCTTCACTGTATGTGTGTCTGAGGTATAGCACATGTGCAGTACTGAAGCCAAAGTGTACTACTCCAGCTTCAAGAGTTCATTAGCCGGGTAAGAATAAAGGACTGGAATAGGGATATTTGGGACTCTAACTTAGCTGTCCATAAGGATATGTGGGTGGGTAAGTGCTTTGACAGATTCCATTTAAAGGGGTTATCCGGTTTCTATTATCGATGGCCTATCGTTGGGATAGCCATCAATAATAGATCTGCGGGGTCCAGGGTGTCACAGTGCTCTCTCTGTAATGTTTACATACTGTGAGTCCCATTGAAGCTTATGGGACAATACTGCAGTAGCTAGACTCACAGATTCAATATTGATGGCCTATCCTATGGATACGCCATCAGTGCTAAAAAAAAAAAAAAAAAAAACAAAAAAAAAAACAAAACCCCAAAATGAATAACTCCTTTAAAGGTGCTTTTACCCTAAAGTGAGCAGGACAAACCAACTTGGAACTATCATTCACATTTGCATGTAAATAATTTGTGAGATCACCATATATACTCGAGTATAAGCCGAATTTTTCAGCACAGTTTTTGTGCTGAAAATGCCCCCCTTGGCTTATACTCGAGTCGAGCAAAAAAATAAATAGTAATGTATAGAATCTCCCATAAAATAGTGAAAAAAAGGAAGCTTTAAAAACAAAAAAATAAATGTTCTAACTCGCTCCTTTCCCTAGAATACATATAAAAGTAGAAAATGACTGTGAAACACAAACACATTAGGTATCCCTGTGTCTGAAAGTGCCCAGTCTACTGAATATAGGGGATCTGCAGAGCTCCGGTTCCGTCGGGAAGGGTTAGTAGGAGCACTGCAGATACCCTATAGTCAGCCGGCCATTTTCATTTTTGAAATTTTCCAGTAGCTGCTGCATTTCCCCCCCTAGGCTTATACTCGAGTCAATAAGTTTTTCCAGTTTTTAGTGGTAAAATTAGGGGCCTCGGATTATATTGGGGTTGGCTTATACTCGAGTATATATGGTATATGAATTTCTGAAATAAAATGGAGTAAAGATCATAGGGGTGACATTGTAGACTTCCTGTCAGTTATGCCAATGGCAGCAGATAACCTGGGTTAATATATCACATTCATCTGAAAAATAAATTGAGATGTTTGAAAGGGGTTTTCTGGGATAAAAATATTGATGACCTATCCTAAATAAGTCACTAATATCTGATCTGTGGGGGTCTCTCATCTGGCATTCCCATAGACCAACTGTTCTCAGTAGCTGAGGCACAGAGAATAGAGCAGGAAGCAGACAGCTCCCATCTCTGTGTAGTGGCAGAATGCAGCTTGGCTTCCATTCAGGATAGGATAGATCATCAATACTGTTAGCCTGGAAACCCCCTTTAATGTCCTGGTTCGTGCATTATAAAGCAGAAGCTTCTTTCTCTCACAAGTTGTAAAGCTGCAGCATCAGAAGCTATGGTGTATCTGTTGTGCATTGTGGGTGCCTGTTGTTCCTCTTCTCATGTTTGACCAGCACTACTTTGGTTTGTACAGGAGCGGTTCCTGAATGAAGCATGGACTAGCATGGGCAATGTGACCAGGAGAGAAATGGAGAAGCAACTGAACTGCTGCGGATGGTTGAACTCCACAGAAGAAATGGCACAGTTTAAAGAAGAGTTTTCAGTCTGCATAGCGGTGAGCGTTCTCCTTCCTATAGGCGTCAGGCAAATTGTAGAGAGACACAAGGCAGAAGGAAGCATGTGGGCTGCAGTCACACTAGTATTGGGTGACCGTACAGGGGCTGCATCCGCGCGTATCACATTGAAACCAATAAGGAAAAAAGCAGCCCATTCATTTTAATGGGGAGCACTCGTATGCCGGATCCCATTGAAATGAATGGGATCTGCTTTGTACGCACTCATTCTGAACGTGCTTTACGTTCAGAGTCACCTCAGCGTATACTTAGTGTGAATGCACCCTCAGTCTCATAGGTTTGTGTATTTTATAATGCCGGAGATATACCTGTTTGATGTGACCCTCCCCCACGTGTCGTGTTACACAGCCCCGTACTCCATACTAATGACACATATACTGCCAGAAAATCAAAAGTTATCTGGAGGTTTAGTTATGATTTAAGGGAAAATTTCAGTTTTCATGTTGGGACAAACAGTCTGACAGTTGAGGACAAACAGAATTCATACACATCACATGCATCAAATATCCTCGGAAAATGATTAACTAGGAGAAATTGAGACAAAAATCTCAGCAATCCCAATTCCAGTAAACATTAGAGTTGCCAGTCAGTGGTCCATTATGGCGGTACTAACTACACAGTCCAGTCACATTGATGTGACCACCTGTCAAAATCCAGAGTAACCACCTTTGGCAGAGCGGAACGCTGCGAGACGTGCAGGAAGAGAGGGGATGTTGTGGTGATGTTCACTGGGATGTTGAGCCATGCCCACTCCAATGCCGTGTCCAGCTGCGCTAGCTTATGCGGTTCAGCATCCATGGCGTGAACAACCTGATCGAGGTGGTCCCACAGATTCTCGATCGGGTTCAAGTCCAGGGAATTTGCTGGCCAAGGGAGTATGGTAAACTCTTCCTGGTGCTCCTCGAACAACACACGTACACTGCAAGCTTTATGACACATCGCACTGTCCTGCTGGTAGATGCCACTATCCTGAGGAAAATCAGTTCGCATGTATGGGTGAACATGGTCCGCAAGGATAGATGCATACTTGTGTTGCTCCATCATGCCTTCCACAGTGATGAGTGCACCCAGATGGCTGATGACACGTGCCTTCTGCGATTGGTTATTTAACGTTGACGTCAAAAGTAGGCGGTGGTCACATTAATATGACTGGGCTGTGTATGTTCTTCTAGCACAGGAAAGAAGAACATATTAAAGAGCAAAACTTTTCATCCACACCCCGAATACTGTACATATAGCTTTCATTTCAAAGCTGGATTCTGGAATGTAATATGATGTGTATTTTGTGACTTTCATGGTTATATATTTTTTTTTAATTTATTTATATTTAATTTTTTTTTATTTTTTTTTATTTTTTTTTCAGGATTGTAAAATGCTAAAGAAAAATTGTGATACGTGTGGCAACAAAATGTTGAACCATGCTGGTGAAGCCCTGAAAATCCTTGGTGGGGTAGGGCTCTTCTTCAGCTTTACAGAGGTAATAAATCCCTAAAGTAACTTACCCAATATCCCAAATAACGTCCCATTGTTATTATGTTATACTACGATAACTCCACTGAACCACGGTCACTTGTAACAGAAGTCTCAATGGTCTGTCACATCTGGTGTCTGCATTCACATGTGAGTTTGGCTGAGTTGTTTGTCATTTTTACAAGAATAATATTGCTGCATGCTGTGAAATTTTCCCATGCGATTTGACAGTATTTGAAGAAGGAGCCTCCTATGTGGATGTAACGCTCGGCCTTGCTGCTTGTGTTTTCTTTTCATTGCAGGTGCCACATATTCTATACCAGTTTTTCAGTACTTGGCACTGTTCAGGGAACTTCATTATTTAATAAGACACAACCTGTTAGCACAATGTGAACAGAACTGTAAGATGTAGCTACACAGCCATATTTAGGGTTAGGCCTGTGCACTTCTAAAATAAGAAAGCAGAACAGTTTCCTTTTGGGTTTTCTTTCATTACTCACATTGAAACCACTCTTGCTTTGAGCAGCATTATGGGTACGAGTATCCTGAAGTCACATCCTTCCTACCAAAACTGTGCTCGTTCTACTTCTATTCAGCACGTATACATAATATCCCTGTAGCTTCACTTTAGCCAACATGTTTGCTCTGTAACCATGTCTGATGTGATTATTCTATGACAAGAACAAATGGATAGCTCATGACTGTTACATAAGCATCCCTTTTACTAGTGAGAAGCAGCTGACCCTGAACAGGCAGCTTCACAGACTCATTCATTCCTTAAGGACCGAGCCACTTTTTTTTTCCCTCCCCACAATCCAAGAGCCATGATTACATACTCTACCCCCCTCCCATTTTTGGGTTCATAGAGTTATAAAATGGTTAATTATTTGTGGGACAAATTGCACATTGTAATGGCATCAATCAGTATCTTGTGCAATGTACTGGGAAGAGATAGATATTATATATATATATATATATATATACACACACACACACACACACACACACACACACACACACACACACACACACACACACACACACACACACACACACACACACACACACACAGCACTCAGCACTCAAATACCACCTAGATCTGAATGAATGACATATTCTCAATGAATACTTTGTTCTGTACAAAGTTGACTATGATAACAAAATCGCACAAAAATCATCAATGGAAATCAAATTAATTAACCAATGGAGGCCTGGATTTGGAGTTGCCCCCAAAATTAAAGTGAAAAAACCCACTACAGGCTGATCCAACTTTAATGTAATGTCCTTATAACATGTCAAAATGAGGATCAGTAGTGTGTGTGGCCTCCACGTGCCTCTATAACCTCCCTAAAATGCCTGAGCGTGTTCCTGATGAGGTTGCGGATGTTCTCCTGAGGGATCTCCTCCCAGGCCTGGACTAAAGCATCTGCCAACTCCTGGACAGTCTGTGGTGCAACGTGATGTTGGTGGATGGAGCGAGACATGATGTCCTGGATGTGCTCAATCGGATTCAGGTCTGGGGAATGGGCAGGCCAGTCCATAGCTTCAATGCATTCATCTTGCAGAAATTGCTGACACACTCCAGCCACATGAGGTCTGGCATTGTCCTGCATTAGGAGGAACCCAGGGCCAACTGCACCAGAATATGGTCTCACAAGGGGTCTGAGGATCTCATCTATGTACCTAATGGCAGTCAGGCTACCTATGGCGAGCACTGTGTGACCCTCCAAAGACATGCCACCCCACACCATTACTGACCCCACTGCCAAACCGTTCATGCTGAAGGATGTTGCAGGCAGCAGATCGTTCTCCACAGCGTCTCAAGACTCTGTCACACGTGCTCAGTGTGACCCTGCTTTCATCTGTGAAGAGATACAATGGATGGACCAACCTGTTTCTGGTATATCTGGGTGAACGCTGTCCTTCAGCCTGTATCCCAACCAGGTTGGTCCAGCCATTGCATCCATATATTACGTTCTTGTGATGTCACTGCAGCTGCTGCCTATTGAACTGTCCTGCACTACCAGCACTAACTTGTGTCTAAAGGAAGAGTATGCAAATCTGTCTTCCATGATGTAAATAGGAAGACAGTGCCTCAGTCATGCAGCCCACTAGGGGGGCGCTCCCTTTAACATCATGCCCGACCTTCCCAGAGGCCTTTGCTGCACTGTCTTCCTATTTACATCATGGAAGACAGATTTGCATACTCTTCCCATGATCCCTCACAGTGGAGCATCTATGGCTTAATAAGACTCCACACACCTATATGGTGGTCTCTCCCTAAGGAGTGATGATATCCCCTTAACCCTGTCTAGAAGCCTTTCACCTCTGCTAAGTCAGTCTTCTCTACACCGGGCTGAAGAGATCCAAATAGATTGAAACAGCTGTCCTCAGCTGAGAGGCTGTCTTGGTAAAATCCCACATCATTGCAGCAAAGTCCTATGGGAAGATCGGGCATGATGTTAAAGGGAGAGCCCCTTAGTGGGCTGCATGACTGAGGTACTGTCTTCCTATTTACATAATGGAAGACAGAATTGTGTCTAAAGGCTCATACGGGCTGTTGTGACTGCATCACAACCCAAGTAGGTGAGCAGACACTCATCTCTCTGTGTTTCCATTTCACCCTGTGATGAAAACAAGGAGAGACACAGAGTCGATCCTCATGTATTATCTGTGAAGAGCACAGGGCGCCAGTAGCAAAGTTGCCAATCCTGGTGTTCTGTGGTAAAGGCCAAACGTCCTGCACGGTGTTGGGCTGTGAGCACAACCCCCATCTGTGGACGTCGGGCCTTCATACCATCCTCATGCAGTCGGTTTCTAACCGTTTGTGTAGACACATGCACATTTGTGGCCTGCTGGAGGTAATTTTGCAGTGCTCTGGCGGTGCTCCTCCTGTTCCTTCTTGCACAAAGGCGGAGGTAGTGGTCCTGCGGCTGGGTTGTTGCCCTCCTACAGCCCCCTCCATGTCTCCTGGTAGCACCTCCAGCCTCTGGACACTACGCTGGCAGACACAGCAAACCTTCTTGCCACAGCTTGCATTGATGTGCCATCCTGGATGAGCTGCACTACCTGAGCCACTTGTGTGGGTAGTAAAGTCTGCCTCATGCTACCACGAGTATGAAAGCACAAGCAACATTCAAAAGTGACCAAAACATCAGCTAGACAGCATTGGTACTGGTCTGTGGTCCCCACCTGCAGAACCCTCCTTTATTGAGTGTGTCTCGATAATTGCCAATAATTTCCATCTGTCTATTCCATTTGCACAACAGCAGGTGACATTGACTGTCAGTCAGTGCTACTTGGAGTTACATTGTGTTGCTTAAATGTTCCCTTTATTTTTTTTGAGCAGTGTATTTAAAAAAAAAAAAAAAAAAATTAACATTCCCGAGAACACAGCCATGGCTTTATTCCCAACATCTCAGCTACTTTATTGGAGAAGTTGGCTCACTGCTTTGGCCTGGGATTGGCTGAGTGTTGTATCAAATAATAAAAAGCGATTGCACTATAAATAGAAGTAATAATTTGTTTCACCATCTAATATTTTTCAGATCCTCGGTGTATGGCTTGCTTTCCGATACAGGAACCAGAAAGACCCTCGAGCAAATCCCAGCGCTTTTCTATAGTATTATTGAAGCCTCCCCCGCATCCCTTCAATCATGTATTTAATTTTCCAGTTTCAGCCCTATCTCTTAGCTGGTAATTTCTCACCCTCAGCACTATGTTCCCCTTACCTAGGAGAAAGGGACAGGTGTCAGGGGAAGAAGTCAGACCAAGCTTCCCAATGTGGGGGCTTCTTCAGGAATGCAATCAGACCACACTTTTAGCAGATCTATTATGTAGGCAAATAAAAAGGTTACTATGTTTGCGTGTGTTTTGGGGGGTGCTAAGCATTCAGTGGCAAATCGGTGCAAGGATCTCTGTATTGTAGAAATTGGACATTCTTGTGCTCTAGCCCTTGGCTGTCCAGTTTCATTTTACAAGGTATGCCTTGCCATGTTTTTAAAGGGCGGATTGGATGACTGGTATGTTGACGTGTACATATATGTAAAGATACATACTAGTGATTCTTGAAATGATGTTTTTTATGTTCATGGCATTCTGGTATAAGGTTCCATTATGGCACCAGTGCTAGGATCGTGTGGCAATCTTTTACCTAAAATAGTGGATATGCTGATACGGATGGGCAGGGACACTCAAGAAAGCGGCTACAATTACGTGAAATATTTGATGATCTTTCCAATATGACGTCTTCATATAGAATATATAAGGCTGAGTGTCCCTTAAGCTAGACTGAAGCATTGATTTCTGGTAATATACAGGAGGATTTTACATGCAATGAGCATGCCTTCCTTTCCATCCATTTTATTGCTGCTGCCCCCGGATTTAGTAGGTGTAGATAAATGATCAATTATGGCCCAGGCTTCAACTCCCTAAGAACCATGTGGTTATTATCTAGAATGGCTTCTATATTGTTTGTAAGGTTCTCTTACATATTCCATGCATCCTCCTGCATGCAACTTGCCAAGAATGAAACAAAAGTATTGTAAACTGGAGGCTTATGTGGGTAACTCGACTGGAAAGAAGTGCTAGGTCAGTATCTTTTCTTACAATCTGATCTATCTGACCGCAGATCATCTTCTCAATGCATGTCATGTCTGGCAATTGGCATTAACGTATTCTGTGCCAATGCTAAAGCTACTATGACCATGTTTTTAGATAACGTTTACATTAAACAGAGGGCTCAGTCTGTAGGGGTGCCCTTTTTTATGCATCTTGGTTTTATACAGTATAGTTAACCTGCAGCCGTCATGGTTTGCTAAAACATATACAAAATCACTTACCAAAATCCATCTGCTTCAGAAAAACCAGGTAGAATACTTTGTACAGCTGGATTGATCCATAAGGGCAGACAAGCGAGAGGTGGGTGAACCTTGTACTGTAAAGGGTCTGTCGGTAGGATCACTGTATGCTGAACTGTAACAAAACAATAGCTTGCACCCTGCCTGAGATTTTATCTTTTTTTTTTATTATTATTATTATTCCCCCTCATGCATTTAAGAAAAAACAAAAAGCAAACAGAAGTTCTGTTGTCAATGGGTTAAATGTTTGCGAAAAGTAGGTAAAACAGGACCTGAAAAGCCCCAGCAAGATATATAATGTGGGTTATTTATTGAAATAACTGCTTAAAGATACAATAAAGTATGTTCTCCCTTAAATACTTGGTTTCTTGTACTGGTTTTACCTTCTATACATTGGACAGATTTACATGTCTAAGGCTAAGTTCACACTGAGTTTTTTTGGTCAGGGTTTTGGCAGAAATCCACCTCCAAACCCTGAACCAAAAAATGCTTCACCATTCAAAGTATACAAAACGCTGAGTCTTTTCTGCTAGTGTTTTTTTTTTTCCGCTAGCGTCAAAAAAGAAGCGAGATGTCCATTCTTTTTGAAGCAGTGAGGGTTTTTTGGCTCACAATTTCAATGCAAGTCAATGTGAGCCGGTTTTTCCTGCTCGCGGATTTTGGGTCAAAAACCGGAAGCGGAACCTGAAGCGTTTTTGGCAAAAACCTGATCAGGCATTTTTTTTTTTTTTTAAATATAATTCATGACCACATCCCAAGAGGAAACGGATCAGGAAACTCCTCAAAAAACGCCTCAAAAAAATGCTTCAGGAAACGCTTCAAATGGCAAAATGCCTCAGGAAACGTCTCAAGCGTTTTCTGGTCCAGTTTTGACAATGCCGAAACCTTGACCAAAAACTCAGTGTGGGGCCACACGGTGGCTCAGTGGTTAGCACTGCAGCCTGGCGTTCAGATCCCGCCAAGGGCAAAAAAAAAATAAAAAAAAAATCATCTGCAAGGAGTTTGTTCTCCCCGTGTTTGCATGATTTCCATCCCATATGCCAAAGACATACTGATAGGGAGAAATTGTACATTGTGAGCTCTATGTGGGGCTCACAATCTACATTTTAAAAAAAACTGAACTTACTCTAAAAGGGTGTCCAAGGGATCAACTTCAAGTGATTGACAGCTGCAGTAACCCAGCATGGCCCCTATACAATGGATGGAGCAGTTTGTTTCTGGAGACCGCTGCACATCAGACCCCATCAATCAGATATTGGTGACCTATCCCATGGAAAAGTCATCAGTATTAAATGGCTGGAAACCCCTTTTAAGCAAGCGGACAGCATGGATTCAGTTACAAAAAGTATAGTGAATCATTTGCAGAAGAATTAGCTCTATGGGATGGTCAGACTTTACATGGAGTCTCAGGATTGGTGGAGTATCCTTACCCTGTGCCATCACTTATTGTAACGTATGGCAGATTTATTATACAGCACTTTGATAAACCTGGCCAGTCTTATGTTGGTCAGTACTAGTAAATCTGCCCCAGTTGGGTTTCCCATGTATCATGCAGTATTTCAATAGCTCCATCCCGATCTGTATAACCTAGAGCTAGGATTTGGCTTTAGGGGAACAGCTTATATTCAGTTCAAAATGTATGTGACCACAACGCCTCGGATAAGACCCTTGAGGACAATGATAATTTGTGAGTGGCAAAAAACTAAATCTCAGGTTCAGGAAACAGATTTTTGAAAAACGTGTTATAAAGCTTTTCACTTGTCTACAATTATAAACCGATACAATCCCTGTAAGCAGTTCGACTTAAACGAGAAACACAAATAGATCCTAAAAGAAAGGACCCATTTAATAGGAAACACACTCACATACTCATGACCATAGAGATGAATCATCAGACAATGTCACTGCTTCATACAACAGACATTACATGTTCCGTCTGAGGTTCTCTCATTTTGTACACTGTCTAGTGTTTGGCTCCAATGTACTTGCAAGTCATCATCGAATAATCTGCTGACTCTGCTCCATTGCTCAGCACAACCCCAAACACTACTTATGAGCTTTTATTGTGGCTACATGACAGTATTACTGAAAGTCTATTTCCTGGCAGAATAGAGATTGTTCCAGATGCTTAATAAGGCACAATGATAACGGAGCTTTCTAAGTAGTAAAGAATATATACCGTGTATGACATATTTGTAACTCTCATGTATGGAGGTTGGTGACATTATTAAATAGTATATACACTCACCGGCCACTTTATTAGGTACACCTGTCCAACTGCTCGTTAACACTTAATTTCTAATCAGCCAATCACATGGCGGCAACTCAGTGCATTTAGGCATGTAGACATGGTCAAGACAATCTCCTGCAGTTCAAACCGAGCATCAGTATGGGGAAGAAAGGTGATTTGAGTGCCTTTGAACGTGGCATGGTTGTTGGTGCCAGAAGGGCTGGTCTGAGTATTTCAGAAACTGCTGATCTACTGGGATTTTCACGCACAACCATCTCTAGGGTTTACAGAGAATGGTCCGAAAAAGAAAAAAACATCCAGTGAGCGGCAGTTCTGTGGGCGGAAATGCGTTGTTGATGCCAGAGGTCAGAGGAGAATGGCCAGATTGGTTCGAGCTGATAGAAAGGCAACAGTGACTCAAATAGCCACCCGTTACAACCAAGGTAGCCAGAAGAGCATCTCTGAACGCACAGTACGTCGAACTTTGAGGCAGATGGGCTACAGCAGCAGAAGACCACACCGGGTGCCACTCCTTTCAGCTAAGAACAGGAAACTGAGGCTACAATTTGCACAAGCTCATTGAAATTGGACAATTGAAGATTGGAAAAACGTTGCCTGGTCTGATGAGTCTCGATTTCTGCTGCGACATTCGGATGGTAGGGTCAGAATTTGGCGTCAACAACATGAAAGCATGGATCCATCCTGCCTTGTATCAACGGTTCAGGCTGGTGGTGGTGGTGTCATGGTGTGGGGAATATTTTCTTGGCACTCTTTGGGCCCCTTGGTACCAATTGAGCATCGTTGCAACGCCAAAGCCTACCTGAGTATTGTTGCTGACCATGTCCATCCCTTTATGACCACAATGTACCCAACATCTGATGGCTACTTTCAGCAGGATAATGCGCCATGTCATAAAGCTGGAATCATCTCAGACTGGTTTCTTGAACATGACAATGAGTTCACTGTACTCCAATGGCCTCCACAGTCACCAGATCTCAATCCAATAGAGCATCTTTGGGATGTGGTGGAACGGGAGATTCGCATCAGGGATGTGCAGCCGACAAATCTGCGGCAACTGTGTGATGCCATCATGTCAATATGGACCAAAATCTCTGAGGAATGCTTCCAGCACCTTGTTGAATCTATGCCACGAAGAATTGAGGCAGTTCTGAAGGCAAAAGGGGGTCCAACCCGTTACTAGCATGGTGTACCTAATAAAGTGGCCGGTGAGTGTATGCTAAAAGTAAAGTTTTGGGCTAATAAAATTAATGACCTATCCCAAGGATAGGCCATTATTATGAGATTGGTGAGTGCCCACTGATCTGTTCTTCTTGGTAGCTGATACTCAGATACTGTTATCTGCAGTACCTGGTCTGGCCACGACACAGAGCAGCGCTGCAGTGGCTGTACACCTATTACATAGAAAAGTGCTGTAAGTTTCCTGCTCCATTCTCTGTATTAGCTGCTGAGAACAGCTGCTCAGCGGGGGTGCTGGGAATCATACCTCCACTCATCTGTTACTGGTCACTTATCCTTAGCATAGGTATTCTTAGCCCAGAAAACCTCAGATTTCTCCCATCCCTTTTCAATCCATCTTGGTGTTGGCTCACAAGCAGCTTACAAGTTTCCAGCCCTAGGCCAGATTCACACTAAACATCGCAGCTTGTTATTAATTGAAAGCATGTATTAAACCGTTACAGATTTAGTCTAGGTTCACACCTATGCTTGGCTCTATGGTTCAGATGAAGAACCCGAACAACAAAGAGACGGACTGCTAAAGCGGTGGTCACCCGGGGACCCGATAACAGGATCCGCTGAGGACCATTCTCTCAGCCGGTTTTAGTATAAAAACTGGAGACTCTGCTGCAGAAACTACTGAAAATCGTCGATTGAAATGTTCTGCACGGAGGACTTTTCTCTTCGCTGATTTTCAGTGGTTTCTGCGGCAGAGTCTCCAATGAAGATTCCAGCGTAGATGTGACCCTAGCCTTAGCAAGACTGTCTTAAAGGCAGAAGAGTCTTTAATTCTCATATTAACCAATCACAGAACAGCTTTCATGTTTTCTTACACATTTACCTTCATTGAGATTCAATCGCTGGATTTACTGCTTCTGTCTGCCAGGCTGGTTCTGTTTGGCCCACCGACTCCTTAGCCCAGAGGGGACCTATACTTGTAAACCACTGATCACTTCCATAATATTCTTGTATTATTAGGACCAGTCTGTTACCCTATAACAGTAGTGCAAGAATTCTCTATACCACAGCCTTTAGTAAAACTTACCAATTTTATTTATCATAGATTCCATATGAATTACAAAAATTAATATAAAATCTTCACACAAAAGTATTTAGGATTGTGACTACACAGCCTATAACCTGGAGTCCTTGCTGTATCTCAGATGTTCGTACAGGGACACAGTTTACCATTTTGTTTTTCCCCAAACAGTGGCACACATCATCACATATCACTTTAGGGCCTGGAAGCCACATGGCTCTAGTATACACATGAGGCTCATGGCAGTCCTATTCTATGTGATATGTGTCGTATGGATATTTAGAAGGTCTGGCTACCCCTATATTAAAGTGAATGGGAGCTGAACTGGAATGGCGCTTCGTAGTCACTAAACAGTGTCAAGGGCGGTCTGCTTCAGGCACCTTGCACACTGTACCAGAACCCCAACTAATCTCATATCAATGAGTTAACCTGGGGATAGGCCATCACTATGAAGTCTTGGACAACCCCTTTAATTCTGCTACATTGCAGATCCACGGATGATATTATTGCAGTCAATATTCTAAATTACGAACGCAACCAAGGACCTGGGTCAATTCTAGCAAGGAGTTAACTGCATTACTAGACGTCACCCCAGTAACATCAAACTTACTCCCCTTGCAGACGACCGTGGTGTGGGTCAGTATTTTATCCGTGTATTTCACAGATAGCACACTGATCCATTCATTTCCATGGGCCTGTACATATGACTGAATCTCACAGTCCCGTGTGCGGACCACAAAATATAGAACAGGTTTTATTCCTGTTTATTCCTATTTTGCAGCACATATTCATTTAATGAAAGGGGCCGCAAAAACACAACGTGTGCGGCCTGTGATTTTAATTCACAACAGGCCAATTGCAGCAAAGGTCATCTGTAACCAGCCTTACACTGGAATAAAGCCTTTCCATATATGCTATACCAACGTATACCCATACTTGTTGTCTATGTATTCTGTATCACCCTTGTATTTACATCATGATACTATATAGCACTAGCTGGGTTGAATTTTTACATACAATATATATCGAATAACTAAAAAAATATGTCACAGGTAAAATCCACATTGAGGCGCATCCCAGCCACATACAGATCTTATTGGTTTTGCAGTTTCTAGAAATATGTAATTAATACAAGTCAATTTTTAGCAGTGGAATGGTCCAAAGAAAGTGTACATTGTACACTTCATCTAGGCTGCCCCGATAGCCCCTAGCAGGTGATTTGTGCCACACCTAGAGAGCCATGGGCTACCTCAGCCAGCAGTAGATTATGAAATCTCCCATCTGGTCCCCCTGTTAATGCACAGCTGGTGGAAGTCAGTCTTGGAAAAAAAAAAAAAAAAAAGAAATACCCTGGAATAAATACTCAGAAATGTCTGGAAAGAGGCAGTGTAAAAGGTCTTCAGTGAGTATAAAAGTTTTTCTGTGGCTCAAAACCGGACACATAGTCATGGCCTAACTTACAGAGCTGGAGAATATAAGGCATCGGTGCCATGAAACAGCTTATGACATAAAAAAAACAAAGTGATAAATAGAAAATCCACGTCTTTGCAGCAGTCATCCGCTGTGACACTGTCAGTCATCACCAGCTCCACATTGTGTTTTTGCAGATATATTGCATAAAACAAGGCTAGCTTAGTGTCAAGATAAAAACCAATCATTTTCTATTGAGAATCTAAAACAAAAAAAAACAGCAGAGGTGTCCAGCGTCCCCCAAAAATTTATTTCACTTCATCTGCTGTGGCTCGTGCATGTGGGAATGGTTCTGACGTGGCGCAGGCCTCGAGGTCCTCTGAGAAAAAGGCGTGTTGTAGAGCCTGGGATGCGGATATGCGTCTTAGGGGGTTAAATGTCAACATTTCCTGGAAATAAAGAAACCCTTGTCAGTATTTCATATTCTGCATACTTTACATTATTTGAGGCCACGTATTCTACATATAAAGTCATTAGGCAGAGGCCCCATGTTACGGAAATGCAGTTTCGTTTTTTTTTTTTTTTTGTTGCAGATTTTGCTGCTTTTTCTGAGCCAAAGCATGGAGTCGATTGAGCAGCAGGTTATATTTCCCATTCCTTTTGTAGTCATTCTTGGCTTTGGCTCAAAAAAAAAAAAAACACAGCAAAATCTGCAACAAAAAAAAAAAGAAGCAAAAGCTGTGTTTCCACAACATGGGGCTTTTGCCTTAGGTTTTTTTTCTCACAAAATACATTTGTCAGAATAATGTTTCTCCTCTGACCCTCTCTGTTGATAGCATTACATGCAGATAATCCAAGATGGGCGGGGGAGCCTAAAGAGGACCTATCATGTAACATGGACTAATGACCCCCCTCCAACATATGCATGTTATGTTTTAGATGTGAGGGGTCTTTTGTTTTCACTTTCCTCTGGGACTTATCTATATAGATATGACTTAGATAGAACTTTCTATAGCTGTGGACAGTCTTCTCAGTAATTTCAAAGCCCAGACACAGAGGGGGTTCATTTCAGAAATAGGTGCATGTCTCAGAGCTAGGACCTCCAGCTATAAAGACATTTATGGCATATTCCCTGGATATGTCAAATGTCTTTCACGTAAAATGTCCCTTTATCATTAAAGGGGCTCTCACTGGATTTTCACTATTTTAGATAAACATGCCAGAATAGCCTTTAAAATGGCTATTCAAGTCCTGCTAATCATTTGTTAAAAGACCCCACGTTTTAATGAATTATCTTTTAAATGTATATGTAAATGAACCGTCAGTGCACCGTGGGCATTCCCGTGCACCCCTCATGTCATACTCTGTTCACGCCCTCCTCTGTGGTTCTTCTATGCAAGTCTCTCCTCCCGTTTTCGATTCACAGCCTCACAACTGTTTCTTCCCTGCTAGTGGTACAGGACCTGTGATGAGGTCACTTCTGCTCTGTGATTGGCTTGTCCTTGTGATGACGTCACTACAAGGTCCTTCTAAGTAGTGATTATGCAGAGCAGGGGCTGCAGCTCCCTATGTCTATCATAGCATAGATCTACTGTACACATGGAGGTCCATGACAGACATAGGGAGCTGCATAATCACTACTTAGAAGGACCTTGTAGTGATGTCATCACAGGGACAGGCCAATCACAGAGCAGTAGTGACCATCACAGGTCCTGTACCACTAGCAGGGAAGAGACAGTTGTGATTCAACAACACAAACGGCTCCTCAAAATTCATTAGCAAGCCCTACATAGGCAAACACCAAACTAAACGATAGGCCGCATAGACAAAATTACACAGTCCATATATATATATATATATATATATATATATATATATATATATATATATATATATATATATATATATATATATAAAAATGTTATAATTTTTATTATTCAAAATTCATAAAAATTCATGATCAGCAAGACAGATGGAAAAGTAGTGAATACACGGATGTAAACCAATGTAACAACCGACAAAACAACCACAATCATGCTACTGAATAGCAATATGAAACACACACAAAGAGCATAAATATGCATTCATACACCTCATAAATATAATGAAGTAACAAATATACAGAGTGTCATCTGCCTTTTGTCAGGCGAAACGCGTCGAGGCATTCTAACCAAGGGGTCTTCAGTGTAGCAGCCGCACAAGACACATCATCATGTCTACAGGCAGGGCCGCCATCAGGAATTTTGGGGCCCCATACAGCCTAAGTGTCTGGGCCCCCCTCGCCATTTTAAAACTGCCTTATTTTGCGACACACCAATTCTGTATTACATTTCCCTTTATTTAGCAGCATTACAAGGCTTAATCAAATTCTATTTGCAGGTAAAATCTGCTACGTGTGACCGCGCCTATAGAGAGCCAACACCATTTCTAAGAACCCTCCTAATAAATCCTCAGGGCTTATTCACATTGCGTTTTTGGCCTCCCTTGTCGGGATACGTTGGTAACCAGTCAGAATCAGATGTCAACTTATCCCTGCACGAAGAACTGGCCATTAAAAAAAAGGGGGGCCTGCAGTTCTCTGTGCAGGGATAAGTGGGGAGCTGATTGTGACTGGTTACCAACGTATCCCGGCAAGGGAGGCCAAAAACACAATGTGAACACTCCTTTAAAGTGAAAGTCCCACCCCCAAACAGGCTGCTATGCTAGTAACATAGCAGCCTACATCATTATTAATACAAAGCACACGTACCTTTGGAGGTATTGTGTGCTTTGTAGTTCTCCAGCTAAAAACTTATATATTATATATTATTGCCCCAGTTCCCTCTCCGCAGTGCCGCACACCCGATGCCCCAACAATCCCCCCCCCCTTCTAACATCTTTCCATTGTACCCATACCTCCCAACTTTTGAAGAACCAAAAGGAGGGAGAAATTGTGCGCCGCGGCAAATTTAGCCCCACCCACTTTTATGTTGACTCCGCCCATTCTCATTAATTTTTCATGTGCCCGCACACAGTATAATCCTCCTACAGTCATCCGTACATTATATGTACCCCCTCTATCTCTCCCCCAGCTTCAAATACACCCTTCATCTGCCCTCAGTTTCATGTCTCCCCCTCCATCTCTGCCCCCAGATTCATGTCCGCCCATCCATTTCTGCCCCCAGTTTCATGTCCCTCCCTCCATCTCTGCCCCCAGATTCATGTCCCCTCCATCTCTGTCCCCAGATTCATGTCCCCTCCATCTCTGCCCCCAGATTCATGTCCCCTCCATCTCTGCCCCCAGATTCATGTCCCCTCCATCTCTGACCCCAGATTCATGTCCCCCCTCCATCTCTGCCCCCAGATTCATGTCCCCTCCATCTCTGCCCCCAGATTCATGTCCCCTCCATCTCTGCCCCCAGATTCATGTCCCCTCCATCTCTGACCCCAGATTCATGTCCCCTCCATCTCTGACCCCAGATTCATGTCCCCTCCATCTCTGCCCCCAGATTCATGTCCCCTCCATCTCTGACCCAAAATTCATGTCCCTCCATCTCTGCCCCCAGATTCATGTCCCCTCCATCTCTGACCCCAAATTCATGTCCCTCCATCTCTGCCCCCAGATTCATGTCCCCTCCATCTCTGACCCCAAATTCATGTCCCTCCATCTCTGCCCCCAGATTCATGTCCCCTCCATCTCTGCCCCCAGTGTCATGCCGTCCTCTCCATCTCTGCCCCCAGATTCATGTCTCCACATCTCTGCCCCCAGATTCATGTCCCCCCATCTCTGCCCCCAGTGTCATGCCGTCCTCTCCTTCATCTTCCCCCAGTTTCACGTTCCACCTCAGAGTACACAACATTACACTTACCTTCTCCTTCGTTCCCTCGCAGCTCTCTGCGCGCCACTCTCACTGGCGCACAGTTGTAGACGCGATGTGACGTCATCACATCGCGTCTACAAGGCAGTAGCAGCGGCGGCAGCGGCGAAGCGAGGAGCTGACACAGGTCAGCTCCTCGCTGCAGCCGCATATGTGTCAGCGAGAGAGGCACGCAGCGGTGAAGCGAGGAGCTGACCTGTGTCAGCTCCTCGCTTCGCCGGCTACTGGCTTGTAGACAGTAGCAGCGGCGGCAGCGAAGCGAGGAGCTGCACAAGTCAGCTCCTTGCTTCAGCCGCGTATGTCTTCAACTCAGATCTGCGTCCTCTGGATGCAGATCTGAGTTGAAATAGGACATACAATGACTGCTACGGGCGCCAGGGGGCCGGCGCACGGTGGCGGGCCAAAACCGCCCCCCCCCCCCCATTTTTCAATTTGGCCGGGCCCCTGACGCCAGTATCGGTAGTACTGGCCTATCGGCAGCCCTGTCTACAGGTATCTAATGTCTACAGCACATATTTAGTTCAGGTAGGGGGGTTTTTTGGCTATGTGATATAGTGTATTTAGACACCTATATACGATTATTTCTTATGACAGGTGCTCCATGTCTGTACTCTAACTCTTATTGATTTGTGGTGATTTATGGGGTTGCCACTTATAGTCTCTGCAGATTCCATTATTGCGGATTGTGTTATATATTCTGTAGGTACTAATATACATTTGATGTGTTTGCAATTGTTTCCAAGGACACTTATCTTCATTGCAGTGTTAGCCATTATACTCACCTATAATCAGTTTCGATACCGTATATTCTGACACACCATTTATAATTGCTGGTATTGAGGTCCAATACCTATTTTCTACACACTCTGTATATTTGTTACTTCATTATATTTATGAGGTGTATGAATGCATATTTATGCTCTTTGTGTGTGTTTCATATTGCTATTCAGTAGCATGATTGTGGTTGTTTTGTCGGTTGTTACATTGGTTTACATCCGTGTATTCACTACTTTTCCATCTGTCTTGCTGATCATGAATTTTTATGAATTTTGAATAATAAAAATTATAACATTTTTATATATATATATATATATATATATATATATATATATATATATATATATATATATATATATATATGGACTGTGTAATTTTGTCTATGCGGCCTATCGTTTAGTTTGGTAAGAGACAGTTGTGAGGCTGTGAATCGAAAGCAGGAGGAGGGACTTACATAGAAGAACCACAGAGGAGGGCGTGTACAGAGTATGACATGTCGGGTGCATGGGAACGCCCACAGTGCACGAGGGGCTCAGTTACATATACGTTTAAAAGGTAATTCATTAAAAGGGGGGGCAGGGGGGTCTTTTAACGAACGATTAGCAGGACCATTTTAAAGGCTATCCAGGCATATGTTTATCTAAAATAGTGACAATCCAGTGATAGAGCCCCTTTAATGGCAATTCAGCATTCTCCCAGATGGAAAAGTCTATCAGATAATACATCCAGCAGAATACTTACCAGCAGAAGCTGAGCCCCTGTGGCATCAATTTCAGGAACAAATTTCTCTACAGGCTGCTGACTCCTTGGGGAGAAGGCGGATCGTGGTAAAGTGACATCTTCTGGCCATTCTTCTTCAGAGGGGAGTCCGATCATACTATAGAAGAGGAACAATCGGAGAAGACAGTAAATGAAGGGCTCCCTTTTAATTGTCAGCATTTACATGGCACCAGAAAGTTATACACATCAGTAAATCTGGAACCCCGAATCAACACTGCTAGAGATATGCTAGAAACAGAAGGTCCTATAAGATGACTCAATATCCACCTAAGATCATCAGGAAAAGTGTCCCTCTGATCTTTCCATTTTTCTTTTAATACACATATTGTGACATCATCCCGGACAGTCCATTAAACTCTTGTGACAAGAAACTAAAGCTCATTCGCACCCTGCAAGTTAACTCTTTATAGGCAGCCCAGCGCAAAAGCAGTTTAATCATGGAAGAGGGGTCATCTACAGCGCACATGTAATATTCACAGATAACCAGACACCAAATGTTCTTTGTGTTCCCCAAGTCTGCATTACACAACTTACTCAAAAATCTTGCACAGTTGGTCAGCTTCTGAATTCCCACAGAAGAGAGGCCTATAAAAACAAAAGCGTTTTTGTTTTTTTAATCTTAGACAACCTGTAATACGTCTTCTGTAATATACCACATAGGTTATTTGTACAGGCATGGATAACAGTCAGACTCTATAAACGAGAAGAGCGTACTTTGGGCTTAAACACTGGGGTCAAATTTACATTACAGTAAGTCTAGCCTTTTATTAAACCTGGTTGATATTAAAGGGGACCCGTCAGGAGGTCAAAAAATTCCAATGACACACATCATCCAATAAGAGCGGTCAGGAATAGATATAAGCCTCTTTAGTGTTGATACAAATCGGGGTATATGAACCAAATGAGTGGTAACACTGCAAGAAATACAGCACACTGTGACCCTGTGCCCCTGCCCCTAGAGAAGCCAGTCTTACTGACTACTTGGCTATTATATCCCAATTTGCAACAACACTAAGGCCTGGTTCACATCCGTGTTCGGTATTTCGCTTGGGAACCCCTCCCCCACCGAACGGAATACCAAACGCATTAAAAAGCGGATAGCTATGAAAGCACACAGACCCCATAGACTATAACGGCGTCCATGTGTTTTCTGCATGAATGATGCAGAGAGAAATGTACTTCAAGCAGTACATGTGTTCTCAATGGAGTCTGGACAAGGTCAGTGCTGCCTTGGGCAATTACCTGGCCATAACTTCCCATTCCTTATCCACTACATATCACTATAGAGAGTACTCACTTCCGCCTGAACATCTCTGCAAAGATGCAGCCCACACTCCAGATGTCTACTGGTGTAGCATATGTGGACTGAAGAAGCACCTCCGGAGCGCGGTACCACAGAGTCACCACCTGCAGACAAGAAATAAAATTATTCCATGTAGTCTAGATGAATCTCTACAATACATATTATAGCGGCACTCACAGTTAATAATATACGAATACTAATTCTTTACAGTCATGTGCACAGCTCTGTGACCAGACACTGCCTTCCACCTGCAGGAAAACCCAGCAATACCTAAAGCATATTGGAATCACTGTAATAAGATGGTGCCCCAGACACTATAGCTGCACAAATGACTTGTCAATAGGTTATGGATATGACTATTAGAAAGCAGACCACATCTCCAGCACGGCACTAATATCCAGATCAGAAGGCTTTCCCCAGCCAGAGAAGTGACTGGTATTTATACACTGAGGCACAGCCAGGGAGAGACAGAGGCTCCAGAAGGGAAAGTCCTAACTGAAGAGAAAGACAAAGCAAATATACCAGACCCCGACACAGGGATACAAAGAGTATATAGATATATTGTATCACAGCTATTACAAGGTGTGGTATATGGGACGGCAAGAAATCTCATGAATTGCAAACATGACAGTGCTGGAAAATCCCCAGAGGACACAGACGCAGCTTGTTGAGTGTCCTTGCTAGAAAGCAATATCCACCAAGTGCAGATCAGGCCAAACTCATGTGGGCCTAAGTTTAACAACTGAAAAGGGATACAGGAAAGTTTTTTGTTTTTTTTTCTTAAAGAACAAAAAGTAATGTACTTTAAAAAACATGGTCCAGATCTGTTGAAAAATATAACACCCCCACCCCTGCTTTTTGTAGCTCGTACCTTTAAAATGTAAGTGAGAAATTTGTTCTACTGGTAATGGTCGGGACTAGCAAAGGAAGCACAAAACTGTATGAGCACAGGCAGACTATATTCTATCTATCTATCTATCTATCTATCTATCTATCTATCTATCTATCTATCTATCTATCTATCACACACAGATACTGTGAGAAGGTAAAAGTCAGAGTGCTGGAGTCCAGACATAGCAGCCCCAGGTTTCTGACATATATGTGGTCCAGGGCAGATCTGGAGTAGGCCTCAGCCAACGTGTAGATCCTTGGCTCATTATTGGGCCAGAAAAAGCTGCAGCTCCTGCATAGCAGGGCAGTTCCATGAGGTGAAAGGAGGTGGTGGGTTCTGTCCTGTAACCCTGAGTCCGGTAAGACACTATTACGCCTGTTTTGTTTGTGTGGCTGGTAGTAAGCCTCACGTATAGTTAGGTTATCTGTTCTGTTTAGTCGTTCAGACGAGCAGGTATTTTGTTAAGGCTGTATTTTGTTTTGCTCATTTTGTGCCTGAAGTGAAGATCTATTTTTCTGTGTTTTTTTCTCTAAATAAACCAGTCTGCTGCACATTTTGTGTCCCTGTCTAGACGGTTTGGTTCCACACCACTGCTTCTACCGAGCTAACTTCCCCATAACACACACACAGGGTATGGCCACCTTATAAGGGTAGACAGATCTTAGACATGTATGCCTCATCTCCTGGTGACACGCATCTTCAGAACAGGGGTCCCTCAAAACATTCCAGCTGGTAAAGTGGTCACCGCGGAATAATGCAAATTGTCATACTCTGTCCCCAGCGATCTGTTGTATAGCCCAGGCCTAACCAGAATCGGGGGGTCTCACATGACCATTGCAGCAATCACTGGCCTCGGAGGGACCAGTGATGTAAGGTTATGTCCACATGGTGGAATTTGGCACAGATTGAGACCTATTCCAGCTAAAAAATCTGTGCCAAATTCCACCCAGAATCTACCACTCATTGTTTTCAATGGGAGGCAGAGCTCAAAGCAGGATGCTGAAAAGAAATAATTGCCCTGCTCGAACTTGCTGTAGAAAAGCCACACAAACCAACCTGCAGTATAAGACGCTCAGCCATCCAGGCCTATTCATCTGGGGTTGAATGAACGATGCGGCCTCAATTCCTCTTCATACCTCAATAGTGACATAACTGGACCCTGACCAGCAGCCGGTAAGGCCAGAGATTATGTGAACATCTCTAGCCAGTCCCAGACAACACCACCAGGCAAAGGAACATACGACTAACTTTTATTTTAAAGGGATCCTATCATTAAAATCACATTTTCTTTCTCAATCACACGTAGGAATAGCCTTAAGAAAGGCTATTCTTTTCCTATCTTTAGATGTCTTCTCCGCGCTGCTGTTTGGTAGAAATCCCCGGTTTTCGTCTCTATGCAAATGAGTTATCTTGCAGCACTGGGGGTGTCCCCAATGCTGCAAAAGAAATCTCCAGCGCCGCCATCATCTTCTTCAGGAACGGCCTCTCTGCGTGTCTTCTTCCAGAGTTGGGTTCAAACTTCTACTGATGAAAATGAAGAGAAGAGATGGTCTGCAGACACTCCTGAGCCTTTTAAAACATCCAATTCTTTATTCCATAATGATTAAAATGATCGCATACAAAAGGGTGTCCGTTAGAATTCACACATGGTGCGTTAAAAGAAGACGCTTACGCGTTTCGGGGTGTCCCTCAGTCATAGCAAATATGTATGAATATATTCAAACTTCTACGCATGCGCAGTCGGCTCTGCCGTCGGGACTCGGGCAGACTGCACATGCACACAGCCATTTTTTTTGTGGCCGCTTACCACAGCTTACTGTGTAAGGGCTCGTTCACATCTGCGTTGTGCACTTCATTTGAATGGGTGAGAAAGCTGTCCGGCCGTGAGTGGCGGTGAGCGTTTTGCGCTCTCCGCCGCGAAACCGGGTTTTATAATCCGGACACAGAGTCGGACATGCAGTACTCTGAGTCCGGATTAAAAAATCCGGTTTAGCGGCGGAGAGCATAAAACGCTCACGTCCGGACCCGGTCTGAGCTTTCCGACTTCTGGCATGCAGAAGATGGAAAGCTCAGAACGGACAGATGAACGCAGGTGTGAACCTAGCGTCAGTGGCCACAAGAAAATGTGACGTGTGCCCAAACCTCAGTTTACACCCACATGTGGGGTATTTCTGTGCTTGGGAGAAATTGCATAAACTGCGAGATGGATTTTCTCCTTTAACCCTTTAAAGGTAAATGAAAGTGTTATTGAATAAAATTAACTGTCTAAATTTCGCCTCCATATTGTTTTAATTGCTGTGAAACGCTTAAAGTGTTAAACTTCCCAAATGCTGTTTTGCATTATTTGAGAGGTGCAGTTTTGAAAATGGGGTGATTTATGGGGGTTTCTAACATATAATCCTTTATAATCCCCTTCAGAACTGAAGTGGTCCCTAAAAAAGTAGTTTGGGAAATTTTCTTGAAAACTGGAAAATCGCTGTTACACTTGTAAGCCTTGTAACGTCCAAAATAAAATAAATGACGAGTAAAAGATGATGCAGATATAATGCAGAGATATGGTAGATAATACTTATCATTGTATTTGGATAGTATGACTGTCTGAAAAGCAGAGCATTTCACATTTTGAAAATTGTTTTTTTCCCTCCAAATGTCTATCAAATTTCCTATTTTTGTAATAAATAAATATAAAAATATTGATCAATGTTTAACTCTAACATGAAGTGCAATGCGTCATCTCAAAATGTAAGTTATAGCGTCTCAAAGTTATTGCCATATAAAGTGACACGCCAGATTTGAAAAATGAGGCCTCGTCCTTAAAGTTCTTTTAGGCTGTCTTTAAGGGGTTAATAAGCGCACACACTTCTAACAGCACATGGTCAGCCCGTTTACGTATTTCACTGAATATGTCATGAAACAGGATGCTTATATGCATACAAGAAATGTACAACCACAGCTCTCATACTGACCGATACAAACCTCAAATATTAGAAATGAGTCACACACAAGCCCATATCTGTAGTCCCTACAAAAAGCGGCAACAGAAAACCATTTCATGCAAGGATAAGGCAAATGTCATCTGCAAAGCTTCTGTGGAACATGTGAAATCATGAGAATTCGGCTGCAAAATTCCCCAGCAGCAGAGCGGCTGGTAATAAATGTCACACAAGGGAATGATCAGATGCCAAAACTAAGGTCATGTAAATATCAGAAATTAAAGGGACACTCCATTTCCCTCGACAAAAAAAAAAAAAAAAAAAAATACCTCCCTTCTCACAAACTCAGTTTTCTGTAGCCCCCTCTGTCACAGTCAGGTCACCAAGCCCCAAGTACTGGCAGCAGCAGTTGGAATAGTTTTACAGGGACCTTTAGTTACATAAAGTCCGGCAAGGTCCATTTTTAGAATTAGCCCTGCAGAGTTTTGTAGAAACAGGAACTAGACATGCCAACAAGTACAAAACATGGGTATAGGAACTATAAACGTGAGATAGCATGAGCAATATCACTTTAAGATCATTGTTAAAGTAGGAGTGTTGCTTTAAAAGGTTGAAAGGCGCCTTTGTCATGACGCACAGAAGAAAGCAATGGCAGCCGCACAAAGGGTTGCACCACATGGATCCAGTCTATGGGCATTATGTGGCTACATCCTACAGTCTTATAAAATCAAATACCCGCTTCTTACACCTGGTATAAATCTGCATGGATGGTAAGGGAAACCATTAGAAACAGCCAGTATTTAACTAACAAGGATTGGGTATGTTGCAATGTGCCCCACAGAACCTTCTCCTCCACCGGCACCCCCCATTTCTCCAGGAAGGCGGACAGGATACAGTCCCCCATATACAATGGATGGTTGGTAAACTTGGCCAATATTTATCCAATGTGTACAGCCATCTCAAACACATGATACAGGAGGAGCTTTTACTTACCACAGGGGTTAGTGCCATCTGGCAGCTGTAAATCCGTGCAAGGCCAAAATCTGCGAGTTTAACCTGTCCACAGCTGGTCACCAGGATATTCTCTGGCTTCAGGTCACGGTGCACAATACAGTTCAAATGGAGGAACTCGAGGCCAGAGAGGAACTGCCTCATCAGGTTCTGCGGAGGGAGACAATACACAACATAACTAACAGATCCCTAGATCAGCCCCGCCAGGAGAAGGCATGTGTTATATCTGAAATAACAACATTAGATGAGGAGGAGGCGGATGCTAATACTAAAAATACATTACAAATAACTATGTAACAAATAATAGAATAGTCATTATGGTAACAATGAACCCCTTGCCAGCAGTGCTTGACACTGGAGAGATACTGCACTGCACATGAAGGCCAGATGGCTACTTATAGAAGGGGAATAGAAAAGTGTAGTTATGATGGGTCATACTGATTCTTATGGAGACTTTTTTTAGGCTTTCCTGACACAAGAAAAAAAATAAAAAGCTCCAAAAATTCATGAAAATTACCCCATTGATTTCAGCTCGAAGTCAGCTAGCCTCCTGCCCTATCTTAAGGCAGAAGAAACCTGTCCAAGTCCTAGTGAAGTGAATGGGGGACTGAAAAACAACTCCAAAAATACAGAAAAAAAACTTGACGACTTTGAAAAATGGTTCCAAAAACCCAGATCCAGGCTTCCATTGGTTAATAAATTTGATTTCCATTGATGATTTTTGTGTGATTTTGTTCTCCTCACATTCAACTTTGTACAGAACAAAGTATTCAGTGAGAATATTTCATTCATTCAGATCTAGGATGTGTTATTTGAGTGTTCCCTTTATTTTTTTGAGCAGTGTTTAACACCACTGATGTCAGAGGACATGAATGGTCCTCTGTGAGGCCCCACATTGCAGAAACAGAGCTTTTTTTGTTGCAGATTTTGCTGCAGTTTTTTGAGCCAAAGTCAAGAGTGGCTTGAAAAGGAATGGGAAATATATAGAAAGTTCTTATGCTTCTTTCCTCTGCTCAATCCATTCCTGGCTTTGGCTAAAAAAAAAACGCAGCAAAATCTGAAACAAAAACTGCAGCTTTTTCACAACATGTGGAATCAGCCTAATAAATCCTAACTATATGCAAAGGCTGAAAGTAACAGGAGACCAATCACGATTCAGTGTGCAGTCTTCGCAGCAGCGATTTTCAGGAAAACACGTGCTGATTTTTCCCTGTCCTGGGATACACAAAAGACTTGTTTATAATTTTTTTTTTTTTTTTATTGCATGATTAAATAAGAAGGGTGAGAGGAGAGTAGATTCATGTGTATCTGTAACATGTCTGGTCATACACTGGTGAAACTGACCTTCTAGAAAGGGATGTAGAGGAAAACTGAAAAATACGCAAGTGTTAAGCAAATGTTAAAATGGGGAAATACTTGGCAATTTGTAGCAGCGCTGGTGGACTACAGCACACACCAGTTACAGTATTTTCCTGGAGGCTTCTCCAGAGCAGATCAACAAATGCAATAAGAGGTTAGTGAATAGCAAGTCAGCTGGAAAACAAACAGCATTCAGTGCGGCTGCAGCTGCCTGGCCTCATCTGCCCATGACTCACCCTCATTGTTCTAAGAAAAACTCAATCAAGGGGAAGGAGGACGGCCTCTTGTTATTAAACATTCCCCACAACTTCCAGGTCAGCTACTCCAAGGAATTTCTACGCTCATTTAAGAATCAAAGCTCATCCTCCAAGCCTTCCAGATACAGTATATACGAGCAGGCACACAAAGCCGCATTCTGGATGTCATACAGACAAAAGCAGCATTGACAACTCAGCCAGATCACTTAGTCCACATTTCCCTTCAATAAACCTTAACTTTTTTTTTCGGGGTGAAGAATCTAAGACTGTGTTTTACAGATCCAATCTTTTTTTTTCTCCCAAGCAAGACATATTGCAAAAGACTAGCTATACACATTAGCTGTTGGATGACCAAGCTTCGATATACATGTACACTCAGCTGGACCAAGCATGTCTGTGTTTTATGTATATTGCCTGAGAATAAAACAGCTGAACATGTTAAATCCAACTTCAAGATTGTTCTCTCCCTGCCTGTATCTGGCTTTGTGGGGGGGGGGGACAGGAGGACCCCATACAATCCAGATATCAGCATCTCCTTTTAGCACAGACACTGAAGCAGGTCCTCAATCCTTTGTGATCTGAGAGAATGATCAGCCATATGGTTGTGCATGTGGTTTTTGGTTTGTTTTATTTAACGGGGAGTGACAAAGAAGTTGACGCCAGACAGCTCTGGTTACAGCCCAGTATTGAAAACGAAATAGTGGCAAGGGAATCCGACATAACCCCCCAATCCCCTTCTCCCTTACACTGAAAAACACATGCTGATGGGAAGGATGGCTTATGTGAACCTTCAGGCTTGATTTATATATGCAGTGCACAGAATCTCCCGACATATATGATGGTACACCTATAGACTTTCATTGCCAAATCTACATCAAACCGTGGCCAGTATAGGTCAGGATAAGAGTGAATATCAGACATAACGTGTATAGCTATTCTGTGGAGAGATTTATAAAAAATGTGTAAGAAGCAGAAACACTTTTAGTGATATGGTACTAAACTGACATACAGCCTTCAACTCAGTACAGTATTGCTACTGCTGTTCATGAGCTCCAGGCATCATAATTCACTATGCTTGCTGACTTCCTTAGGAGCCACAACATACAGGGATACGGGTATTAAAGTAAAAGGCCGATATGGGGATCTGTCCAATTGTCAGCAGGGGTCAAGAATGAAGTTTTTGCACTAAAAGGCAGAGAGCACCATAAACCTAGTTTATAACAGTAAGAACTGGTAAACTTGATGGATCCAGGTTTTTTTATAACCCAATAACTACAGAAGTCACACATGTCTGGGCGATACATCTGATACATGTAAGTGGAGAATAGAAAGCCTATACATACAATGGCTGCACATACAGGCTCTCACCAAGGGCACAGCGTAATATTGTAGGGCTACAGAAGCATGTACAGTAATAGCGGGGAATCAGTTTGTCATGTAGAACAAAGTAGTAACAGTAAGGTATTTGTGATATATTAGATTTTATCTGTCTTTATCTAGTCCATGTCATCATTGTTCTGGGTAATCTTTGAGAAAAGCAAACACGTACACCAACATGATATTTCTGACACTGACTGATGTATATAACTTATAATATCTGGGGACATCAGAGCGGATACAAGTACCTTGATGGTATCGATGGGCAGGCCAGGAGGAGGAACTTTATTCAAATAAGTCTTTAGGTCTTGATCCACATGCTCGAAAACTAAGGTAACTTTTGTCTCCCTGTCTGTCCGGGCAGAGGCGCAAACATCCATCAACCTAGAATAAAGTATGAAATATCCATATTATTACATTTCTTTAAGTATACTTCAAGTTATAGCTTACACTTTCAGCAGTCCTCTCACATATATATATATATATATATATATATATATATATATATATATATATAATCTATCAAAGGTTGGAAAAAAAGCGGCTGGAAACCTGCATAAGAGCATAGAGCTGTATTCTGTATCACTCAGATAAGCGAGGACTGAAAGCGGTCGGCTATTTAAGATTTTTATACAGATCGGTGGTAGAGGGGGTTATATGGCAAAGCCAATTGGTTGCGCCTGTTGAGTCCGCCTTGTCTTATTCAATTAAACAAGACTGATCTGCAGAAGAATCATGTGACGATTGAATGCAACGCCAGACCCCCAGATACCAGTGACCTATCCACAGAAATATCTGGAATATCCCACTAAATAGACAAGCTTGACATGTCTGTTTAAAACGTGGCTGCAAACACCTGTAGGACTGGATTTCTGTGCAATAAAAATAGTCACTTTTCTTGCTTTTTCAGTCCAGTCATGTATCACCTAAGAAGCCCATGTATGGTCCTATTCTAAACCACACAAAAGGGCCAAGACACTTCCTAGGCATTGGTCAGTTTCTTCCCATTTTGCAATCTGAGTCTTTCCACATCACATGTACAATTGTGCGGGTGATGGCAAAGAAACTGACCCGATAGGCCAGAGCTACACTACAGATTGTTTTTTCTAGCGCTACTGACTAATTTTAACTACTGAGCCACAAAGCGGTTCAAAAAACCCCCCAAAGGAGCAATATCAAACTGTACGGACGACAGACGTCACTCAGGTGCACAACATGTAGGTTGCGGTGTAGCCAAGGCCTTACATATAATGGCCACCCAACCTTCCCCAGGATAAAGACCCTCAATGTGAGGAGCAAGTAAACAGCAGCACAGATCAAAAACCAGGTGATAATGGCTGTAATAAAAATTTTATGAAAATTAAAAAAAAAAAAAAAAAAAAAAAAAAAAAAGTAGAATGTAGAAATTCAATACATTTCTGCTCAGTAACAAGGCAGAGATAAGCAGAACACAGATTGGTCACCATCAGCCTCACTATTTTTTTGTCTCTGTAAAAGTTTTGTCTTTGCTTAAGATAAAGGAAAGCGACAGGCTGTGCTAAGGAGATAAAACCCCCCATGATCAGAAATATGGAATCTGCTTACCAAGTACAAGAGATACCAAGAACAGGTCACCAGGCCCTACATAATGCACAAGGTAAAAAGACTTGCAGCTACTCTGGGGGCTTTGTCTCTGTAACCCTTTCTGTTCCACATACATAGAAAAAGCACATTGCAAGTCATACATAAAGTGTACAGCAAAAAAAAAAACAGAACAAGAGCGGCAACAAGTATCAGTTAAACAGATATTTACAAACATAAAAAGTAGTACATGACTATATCTTCCATCTGTACAAGCAGTGAGAATTCCTTGGGACCAGTAGAAGGATACAGCTGATCCCGGCTATATCACCAGAGGATGCTTACGGTACTTGTTTAACCCTTAACTGATCAGCACAAAATATTCCCTGAAGCTATGTTCACATCTGTGCCGGCCAGTTGTTTCTTCTGGTCCACTGGAGGACCAGAAGAACAGAAAAATAGACTGTAATGGACCCCGTCAAAAACGGGCAAGAGCAGAGCCAGAGGGACCTTATTGACTATTGTCCCCTCCTTATTCTCTCCAAATCAGAGGGTGAACAAGTCAGGTTTACTTTTCTGTCCAGTGACAGATAGGACAACTTGTGAATGTAGTCTTATGGTGCATAGTGTAGTGACATGTCAAATCATTCGTTATTATTGTTGTTGGGGGCAGATACCCCCACTAATCGCTAAAACAGAAGGAATGAAGCCCTATGAGATCACCATGCCTCTATATTTAGCAGTATACCGATCCCACAAGCTTATTGGTGAATCTCCGTACGGTGCACCCTATGGGCTAGAGCAGTGCAGACACAGTACCACTCTGCAGGACCCAGAGATTATTATACAGCACCAGCATATACCACAAAGCTGTACAGTGACGGTCATTACTAGCATAGGTTCCTGACTCTGATCCAAATTTCCTATTAACCGATCACTGTTTTTGGCCTCTACAAGAGACTCCTGCGGACACAAGGAGAACATATAAATACCATGTAGATGTTGTCCTTGGTTGGATTTGAATCCAGGACTCCAGCGCTTCTAACCATGGAGCCACCGTACTACACGTCTCCCCTATAGCGTGTCTATAGGGGAAGCCAGTGGACAATGCAATGTTACCTTTTCCAGTTGATTGTGAAGTCAAAAAAAAAAAAAAAAAAAGGTGCAGCTGTCCCCAAGAACGAGAGAGAGAGATGAGAGGCACAAAACAGAACATGTCAGATTCTGGTGCTAAAAACAATGACAAGTCCACTATTTTACTTCCCCTTAGAAAGTCAGAAAGAATGTCTTCTATAATAGTTGCTTCACGCTTGGGTGCAAAGCTTAGCCTTTGTATAGAACTTCAGAAAGACCACATTTACACACTGTACTGCAGGCAGTCATTACCATAAGAGTCCTGAATTACAAGGGGCACTGCGCTTATTCCATGTACATGTGCCAGGAATAGATGACAGGGTGAAAAAAACAAAAAACACACTTGAATGAGGTAAAAGAGCAAAGTCAATCGAATGTTTTATACTGAACTTTTGTGTCTAGATGACGGATTTTACATGGAAAAAAACTTAGTGCTAAGCAACTGACCGGGTGGGTGAAAGTCTGGGGTGGTGCAAGAGTCTCTGGGGGAACGAAGTAGCAACTTAGGGTAGAGAGCAAGCACCTGCACACTGTCAATGGAGAGCGGCTGTCACCACGGCTAGCTAAGCCCCCAACCCTGCTTTATCCATCGACATCATCCATGTCCTGCTGGCTGTACTGGGTTGCAACAAACAGGATTACTGTCAGTAGATGCAGCCTGCACACACTGCCTGTCCACTGCAGCAGAAGGAGGTCTGTCCAAGTGATCTCTATGGGGTGAAGAGGTCAGACCCTCACAAATCACATACTGATGACTTATCTGGTGTATAAGTGAACAGGATGAAAAAAATCAATATTGGGCCAGAAAACCCCTTATCATCAATATCAGATCGGTGGGAGCCCAACAGCCAGCACAGTATTGCACATTATGTAACAGTTGTGCTTGAAGTTGCTGCTCAGTCCCATTCATTTGAATGGGACTGAGCAGCAAACCATGTGACAGATGAACATGACGCCACATGGCCTACGAAGCAGAACTCATCCGAGGGCTGCTAGTACTTCTAACATCTGATTGGATGGCTTGCTGGTGGGGTCAGATCCCCGCTGATCTGACAGTAATGAGCAATCCTCTATTTAAGTAATGGAAAACCCCTTCAGGTGGACGATCAGGAGAACAGAGGTCGTTGTAATAATCTTAAGCTGCGTGGGATTCCCGAAGTTGTCTCCCCGGCTGAACTTCGCTCCACGGTTACTGCTATCTTCAATACGGTCTTGTCCCGCGCTGTGGAGTCGGAAATCATTATTGACAGGGTTCATCGCGTTCTGAGCTCTAAAGGCCCTTTCGTCTCTGGCCCTCGAGATGTCTTGTGCAGGATCCATTTCTTCAGGGAGAAGGAGGACATTCTCCAGGCTGCTTGGCGGCACGGTCCGGTTGCCTATCTCGATTCTTCTGTTCTGATCCTTCCGGATGTGTCGCGTCGTGCTCTTGCCATGAGGAGGATGCTCAAACCACTTCTACAGCTGACACTGGACTCTGGCGCCACGTATAGGTGGGGTCACCCATTCCACCTTCAGATCCGTCGAAATGGTGTATTGTTCACTCTCCGCTCTCCTGATCAAGCGTCCTCCCTAGCACAGTTCCTCGAACTTCCGGATCTGTTGTTGCCAGACTGGCTGACCTTCCCGCTTCCTCCTTCTCTGACCGTGGCCCGTTCTTCTTCTCCATCTCAACTCCGGCGGCGGCACCTGGTGGAAGACTCCTAATGGGACTTAGGACTCGTCCTTGTATCCTTTTCCTTGATTATGGACTTTTGAACTTTGTTGTGCCTTGGCCTGTATGGGCCCTCGTCTGATTCCTGTTCTGCTGTTTATTTGATACTTACGTGTACTACTTTAAGCCCCATGCCCTGGCGGGGGCCGCAGTGGATCTTGGTCTGCGGCGGCTTCCGTCAGTGTGGTCCGCCCCAGTTTGTGAAGGCGCACCGCGGCTGGCCCTATCCTTTTCCGGTTTCCTGTTGAAGGACTTGCTGTCGACTGTTTGGAGAGCTCTCTCCTTCCCTCGGGGGAGGGGGGGGGGGGTTGTGACGTGGACTCCCAGATCTGTTATGGCCTACTCAGGTAGTTTCCTGCTACACAGGATTTGTACTCCTCTTTCTTCTCATCCTCCCTAGTCTCTTTCGGCCTTTGTGGCTATTCATTGATACTGCTCGGGGCCGGGGTGGCTTTGGGTCATAGATCCTCTTTCCCCCGTTAGCTAGGGTTTTGGCAGCTCTGGGAGTATGCTGCCGCGTTCTCTCGAGACCTGCTTTAGTGGGTAAAACTCCCACTGCTTAGTGTTACCCGTTCTGGGATTAGCTTAGACCGGGGTTATTGGTTTTGTTCTGTTTGTTTGCTTGTGTTCTCGTTCCATTCCTCCTCCTTTTTCTCTTTCTTTTTCCTTTTCCTCTCCCCTTCTCCCCTCTGGTTCTCTGGCACCCGGCATTGGTCTCTAGTGCTCTTCTTTATTGACGCTAATGGAGGAGCGATCTTCCCTATTCTGCTTGTGCTAGAGTAATAGGACTACCGTGTCTTTTGCCTGAGCAACACACCTCTGCGAGGGCCTGGCCCCCTCTTTCTCCTCTTCAAGGTACCTTGATATGTACTGTAGTTGTTACACCTCTGATTCATGCCGCTAGGGCGTGTACTCCAGCGCTAGGATCCTTCTCCAGGGTTTGCTCTCATACATGGTCACGTGTCCAACCGGTTTTCATGCTGCTGGGGGTTGGAGCCCTTCTTCCCTTTTCTTGTCTCTTCTTCCTCCCTTTTCTCTTTATCCTCCCTTCTTTCCTTTGTGGGGTAGTTCTGAGATGTTTTTCTGCTCGATGGTATCAGGGTTGTCTTGTCTTTGAGTTGCCTGCTCTGCTCTACTCGGCCCCTTTCTGGCTCTTTGGGCCCATACGTGTCACTGCTCTGTGATGTTTTGTTTTACTTTGTTCTATTTGTTCTTTTATTGTTAATCTTGTTTATAAATAAAGAATTTATATATAAAAAAAAAAAAGTCATGGAAAACCCCTTTATGATATATTAGAATGTGGCTAGTTACACCAAGAGTCCCACATCCTACTATCAGGTGATACGGCTGTCACATCTGGAGAGGGGCTGAATGATAGTGTACACAGCTCTCCACATTCACTGTTATGAAGGTTATATAAACAGCCACACTTATGTGCTTAGTTGTTTCCGTAACGTCCATAGCAGTGAATAGAGCGTGAATACCATATAGGCATCGCCCCCTGTGCATATATTTAATGTCTGGATTTGGAAACCTCCAGGTTAAAAAACATAAGAAGTGAATCAGACAGGCAATAATGGCATATACATGTTCTAGTTGGAAATACTCCTGTACAACCTCAAGGGCTATTCCCAAATTTATAAGGGAATCTTACACACAATTTCCATATAGCCATAGTTAGCAACAGAAGCAATGGGGGTGGGCCACAGCGCTCAAACAGCACTGATGGGGGGTTCCCAATGCTGTGAGAGAACTCTCCAGCGAAGCCTCCATCTTCTTCTGGAACATCGTTGTCATGCATCTTCTTCCAGCACAGGCTTTGAAACTTGTAGGCCTCGGGCAGAGCCTACTGCGCATGCCTGCGGCCACAAGAAAAATGGGCGCTTACACAGTAAGTAAGCGGCCAATTTCTTGTGGCCTAAGGGCATGCGCAGTCGGCTCTGCCCAAGGCCTACAAGTTTCAAAGCCTCCATCGAAAGAAGACACAGGAAGAGGATGTTCCTGAAGTAGATAGAGGCGGCGCTGGAGAGTTTTCTGGCAGCATTGGGGATGCCCCTAGTGTGCTGTTTGAGCACTGGGGACCGCCCCCAGTGCTGCGAGAGATCTCATTTGCATACCGGCGAAAACCGGTATTTTTACGGGAAAGGCGGCGCAAAGAAGACATCTTAAAGGTAGGAGAAGAATATCCTTTCTTAAGGCTATTCCAACGTGTTAGGGACAAAAAGTTACCTCTGAATGATAGAATCCCTTTAAAACAGGAGAACCTTAAATTAGAAGATTTCAGAATCCTATAGAAAAGCCTTACTACCCTGCCCCATTTATAACAATCCCATGTTAATAGTGATATTGCGACTACATATAGCAGTCTTGTAATCTATGCAGATAGACACTTTATGCTGCTGACTATCAGATGCCAGGGACATGACATTCTGGCATCCTCAAATACTGTACAACTGTGAGTGTGGGAAACAACACATAGTTTTGGTCACACTGGCATAACTCAGCTTCATTGTGGACTTTCCACTTCATGGCCCATTGCAAATATGGAAAGTCTTCTCAGTTTATGTGAGACCGTGTTCTTTAGTCTGCTCACTGCGTGAGTCAGTGCAGAAAATTCTGCTTTTTCTTGGTGGTGAATTTTGCAGAGTCAGGAGTGTTCAACCAGCAAAAAAGCCACAAATTTAAGTAGTGTATGAAGGTCAACGGCTTTCACTTCTGGGCACTTCTGAAGTGTACCTGGAAAAAACTACGGTACTTTACAGACAGAGAGGTGTTCAGCAGAGTCTTGTCAAACTAGGCATGGGGGTAGATACATGTGACAATTTCCATGCATGTATCTGCCTTTTCCCCTTATTGGGAAACCCAGTGTTTCTATCATACAGAATGCTTAGAAAGAGTTAAAGGTACCATCTAACCAATCCCCTGCTGCGACACTGCCTGGGTCCCTCTTGACACACAGGAAATTACTGGTTAAGGTGGTCACCAAGTCAGCCAGAGATTGGCTGAGCTGTCATTAAGAGGTATCAGGTGTCTTAAGAGTTATCAGGAAGTATCCCAATTGTGGACCCGTTCTGAGAACTCTGTAAAGACATTTTTCTACCCATCTTTAACATGCATTTTTGCCTGTTACACAATTAGAAAATATGATTTGCTAAAAATTTTGATTTAGTAAGCAAAGTATTAGATCAGCCACATGTTTTTTTTGTTTGTTTTTTTTATATATAGATTGTGAGACCCATATAGGGATCACAATGTACATTTTTTTTTCCTATCAGTATGTCTTTGTAGAAAGGGAGAAAATCCACGCAAACATGGGGAGAACATACAAACTGCTTGCAGATGTTGTTCCTGGCGGGATTCGAACTCAGGGCCCTAGTGCTGCAAGGCTGCAGTGCTAACCACTGAGCCACTCTGTTGCCCCAGATCCGCCACATATGACATGACTGATCTCCAGCGTCTGACAATCTTACAAGTACTGCATGTGAGCAGGTAATGTCATTTCTATCAAATCACCGTCACAGTCAGGTATTACATAGATGGCTATAGTACAATATACCATATGGTTTGTGGCATTCTTTAGGTCAGAGGTTTAAGTCGTAGGTAAGGAATTTTTTGCTCTACAGATTTAGAAAAATGCATGTTCAGCCTTAAGTACTATCATGGTGTCTATCGTAATGATATGTGTGATAGTGGTGTATGATAGATACCATGATAGTAATTAAGGGTTAAAATAGTGAATAGACAAAAAGTCACTAAAACACTTGAAATTCATGGCATTCATGGCCCCCCTTTTGTCTTAAACCTGGAGACGTAGAGCTGCCATATGGGCAATAGAGGGTTTGGATACATCATAAATGCAGAATAGAAATGCATATATATTGGATAGAATTGCCCTTTAACCTTTATCATCAGTTTCTTTCAGCACACCCTTGCAAGTAAACAGTTATTCAGAAAAAAAGGTTAAGATGACACATTGCCTTCCTGTACAGCTCAGCCTCTCAGTTTACTCACTTTACAATATTTGGATGGTCAAAGTGCTCAAGGCGTTTCAGCAGCGCCACCTCCCTGACCGTGGACAGGGGAAGACCATTCTCGTTGGTCTGAACTCGCACGTTTTTAAGGGCCACAAACTTTCCGCTTTGCAAGTCTCGTGCCTTATACACAGTTCCATAGGCTCCGACGCCAATTTCTGCGACAGGTTCATACTGGTCGCGAATCTCTTTAGCCATAATCCCGAGCATGTGACTTATCGTCTAGTTCTCCTCCTGGAAATAAGACAAAAATATCAGTTAGTAGAGTAGTGAATAACACCACAATAACCATATACTAGAGCCTGCAAGATCCGAAACAGGCACCTACTGAAGGAGTCAAAAAATAAAATAAAACCCAGTGAATAGCAAACCCTAAAATTATTCCTGAGGAAGGGATCAGAGATATCCCGAAAGCGTGTAATCTGTTATCATTATCAGTTACCTATTAAAAAAAGGTATCAACTACTGAAGACTCTCAAGTTTTTTGTTTTTTATATTTAAGACCAAAGGAGTCATGGAAAATTCTGCCTGCACCTCCTGGCTATAATACGGCTGTAGCTCAGGATCTACACAATAAAATGCAACGCATTCGCAAAGTTTCACAACAGGTAAATCGTAAAATAATAAACTCATGCCTTAAGGTAGGGTAAATGGTGACCGTAAATTCAGCGCCGTATCTGCCACCATTGTGAGATATCTGTTCCATTAGTTTCAACTACTGATATTACTGGATTCGGCCTCACGGCTTAGCGTCATTGCAGGGTGGTGAGGACTGCCCTCCCCCGATGGTAAATCTCTACTGACTTGTGATGCAAAATGGGATAGTGAAAATACACGTGTATGGGACTGATTGAGATCGCCAAGTACGGGGCTATGAATGAGTAATACCGATACATACACAAGACTCGGGGACCACCTGTCTTATGGGCAGTGGGAGTCTCAACACTCAGACCCCAGATTCACTTATCACTTGTCATCTGTTGGATAGTTGATAAATTCTGTTTTTTGGAAAACCTCTTTAAGTAAAGGCTACCAGATTTACCATGTGATACTAGCGTGCGAGGGGGTAACTAAAACTCATAGGGCAAAATGTTCCCAGTCACTGGGTGGTGGGTGCTGAGACAGCGCCGGTATGGATAATAGCACACCAACCCAAAAACTGTACATGGACCCGCACTATTCTCAAACTACAGAAAACCTCCTCGTATTTTTGTCACAGGGCATAAAGCAAAAACGCACATCAGATTATTCCACTGCCTGAACATACCCCAAGACATTTACACCGCCCATTGTAAACCACTAAGGTATATTTCCATATATCAAACCTATCAGGTGTCAATATACCCTAAGGAGAACATCTGAAAAACCTGGTTACATAAGCAGACTAGTGTGAATTAGAAGAAGAGAGGTAAAAATAGAACAGAAAAATGTGCTCTATAAACTGTGGAGAAGCCATGTCTGTGCAAGACTCAAACACCACCAAAGTGTTTAAAATACTGCGAGGGTTTAAAGGGGTATACCCATCGTAATAAGGAGGGGTACGCAGTGAGGAGGCGCCATGACTTCATGGTCTAAGGAGGGACAGACCCCTGCGAATAAGGGAGCCGCAACGGTAATTTGGACTTTAGTGCACAGCGGTGCGCCCGGCATCCACCTGTCCCAGAAAATCTACTGTATAAAATGGTTAAACATCCCTTCATTTTGAGGATTAATGGGGGTCCCAGAGGATGGACCTCTACAGATCACAAAGTATTGGCACACTCAGGGCTGTGGAAACAGAACAGATTTTGGTTGGAGCCATTACTTTACTATTACACTACTATCATAGTTTTCAGGAGAATGAAGATAGTGGGGGTAATATGTGACATGGCCAAGCAGGATCATGTGACCCCATTTAAAGCGGGCCTGTCACCAGGTCTGGAAAACCCAATGACATAACACTACTGTCACCACATCACTATCTGAGCAGTCTCTCCCCTCACCGTCTGTCTCTATCCCTCTTCCCTCATAGACCATAAGCCCCCCGCGGACAGCGACCTCTATCCCACTCTGCCAGTTGGTCATTGTTAGGCCTGGTTCACATCTGCATTCGATATTCCATTCAGGGAATATTATACCAAACGCACTGACAAGCGGTGAGCAATGAAAGCACACGGACCCCATAGACTGTAATGGGGTCCGTGTGTTTTCTGCATGAGTCATGTGGAGAGAAAAGTAGTTCTTGAAGTATTTTTCTCTCCACATGATTCGTGTGGACAGCGGGCAGAAAAAACATTATAGGCTATGGGTTCCGTCTGCTTTCATAGCTCACCACTTTTTAATGCATTCAGTATTCTATTTGGGGGGTCCCCAAGATGTGAACCAGGCCTTAGTATTGGATTTGTTTTGTATATTTTGTTTACTATATGTAAATCCTCAAATATAATAATAATGTGCAGCACCAGAGAATTAATATAACAATGTGCAGCACCAGATAATAATGTACAGAACCAGGGAATTAATATAATAATGTACAGCACCAATAAGTTAATGTTGCTCTATAAATAACCATTTACACTATGATAAACGCAGACAGGATCCACGACACATGTATAAGTTATAGACACACTAATAATAATAATAATAATATAAAGACGCAGTAAAGCCTAATTCCCACCTATGTATGTACGGTATGTATGTACAGCTGTCTGGCAGTTGTATGTACGGTATGTATGTATGTACAGCTGTCTGGCAGTTCCCATGTATGTATGTATGTACAGCTCTCTGGCAGTTGTATGTATGTATGTATAGCTCTCTGGCAGTTGTATGTATGCATGTACAGCTCTCTGGCAGTTCCCATGTATGTATGCATACATGTACAGCTCTCTGGCAGTTCCCATGTATGTATGTACGTATGTATGTACAGCTCTCTGGCAGTTCCCATGTATGTATGTATGTATGCATGTACAGCTCTCTGGCAGTTCCCATGTATGTATGTATGTACAGCTCTCTGGCAGTTCCCATGTATGTATGTATGTACAGCTCTCTGGCAGTTCCCATGTATGTATGTATGTATGTATGTATGTATGTGTATGTATGTACAGCTCTCTGGCAGTTGTATGTATGCATGTACAGCTCTCTGGCAGTTCCCATGTATGTATGCATGTACAGCTCTCTGGCAGTTGTATGTATAGCTCTCTGGCAGTTTCCCAGCCCTGGGCACAGGTGAGGTACAGCAGCACTAGCGGGGGCTCTTCCTATCAGTAACACAGCAGGAGCCCAGTGTGGCTGATACCAGAGAACACCAGCCTGCACTCACCAGTAACCGCAGCGTCAGGTTAGCGCCTCAGCCCCACACGCGGTACCGCACGCAGAGGCTCTTTTGTGCCGGGCACATGGGCTCTTATCACGGATGGGCAGGATCCCCGGGTCCCTTCCCCTCCCCTCACACCATGAGATAATGAAGTTTCATTCTCTCGGCAGCTCATCCACCTCCATGCCGCTTTCCCCTCCTCTTCCTGCCACAACTTTTTTCTTATTAGGTCAAAACTTGGAGTTTCCAGGAAAAAAAACAACATGGCCGGGTTTGAGGAGTCGGAGGACTCGGCCCCATCTGTCCCACTGTGCAGCCCCTCCAGGCAGAGGGACTACAACTCCCAGCATGACCCGCAGCCTCGTTACTGCATCACCATGTGCTCACCCCCATAACACAGGAGCGGCTGGTGCCTGAGCTACAAGCACAGCAAGCCTTACCCGGCTCTTCTCCAGTCAGCAGCGCTCAGTCATGGCGAGCCCGGCTCCTCACTACAGCCCTCTCACATGTCCTCACAATACAATCACTTCCTGCCCCAATTCACAGTCACCCCTGGGCAGGGGCTTATGCAGCGACCCGCCTCCTGTAATGTGAGCCGCCCCATACATTAGTCTATAGGCCGGCTATAGGGGGCGCCCACAGCCCCATACATTATATAGGCCGGCTATAGAGGGGTCTGCATGTAGGTGGGAGGGGGCACACACACAATGGCTAATAGCGCTAGCTCTGCACCCACAGCCCCATTAGGATTAGTCCGGCTATAGAGGGGGTCTGCATGTATGTGGGAGGGGGCGCCCACACTGGCTAATAGCGCTAGCTCTGCGCCCACAGCCCCATTAGGATTAGTCCGGCTATAGAGGGGGTCTGCATGTATGTGGGAGGGGGCGCCCACACTGGCTAATAGCGCTAGCTCTGCACCCACAGCCCCATTAGGATTAGTCCGGCTATAGAGGGGGTCTGCATGTAGGTGGGAGGGGGCGCCCACACTGGCTAATAGCGCTAGCTCTGCGCCCACAGCCCCATTAGGATTAATCCGGCTTGTATTAGTATTTCTGTGATGTACACAGGCGCCTTTCTCCAATAGTAAACTAGTAATAAATACACTATAGCAAGAAAAACACAAAACGCATGGTGTGAACACCCCCCAAAGACATCCTATTTCCATGTAACATCGCTCCGCTCTTGTAGAATAGAACATTAGCGGCTGCGGCACTTTGTGACCTTATTATAAAGGAATGGAGCGCAGGGTCTAACACTCAGAGCAAGTAACAGGACCTGCAGGCCCCGCCTGCTAACGCCCGTCAGCCTATCAGAACAGGTGGGTGTGGTCCATAGCACAGCTGGTCGGTGTTGAGTGTCTATCCTATCCTATCCTCCTATCCTATGTTATAAATGTGAAAGTTTGGATGTTTGTGTGTTTGTTCCTCAATCACACAAAAACGGCTGAACGGATTTGGATGAAATTCGGCACATAGATAGATTATAACCTTGATTAACACATAGGCTACTTTTTATCCCGGTAAATGACATGGCTTCACAACTGTTATGAATTTATGTTCACAAATACTATATTACACACTGCTCTTAGCTTCTGAGAAAGCCAGGGCTGTTCTCTCTCTGTGTACACATGCTAACCCTCAGTCAGTGGCGTAACTACTGCCATAGCAGTAGAGGCAGCTGTCACAGGGCCCGGTGACAGCCGCTACTGCTGCTATCATTATACTCGGGGGTCTTTTCGGACCCCTGAGTATAATCATTGGCCGACCGGGAGAGGTAAGAGACATAAAAAACACGGTTACTTACCTCTCCACGATCCTGCCAGGCCTCCTTCCTTGTTGTCTGACGTCACATGAACCCGGCCTGCGTCCTGGGTCATGTGATGTCCAACGTCATTGCAGAAGGGCAGCAGCGGAGGCCGACAGCGTAGGAGTCGGGGAACAGGTAAGAAACAGCAGTTTTTTATGTTTTTATTCCCCCGGGTCTCCGATTATTATACTCTGGGGTCTGAAAAGACCCCAGAGCATAATAATTGTTTATGGGTGTCCACAGTGGAACATAATACTGTATGCAGGGGCCACTATGGGGGATAATACTGTGTGCAGGGGCCACTATGGGGGATAATACTGTTTGCAGGGGCCACTATGGGGGATAATACTGTGTGCAGGGGCCACTAAGGGGGATAATATTGTTTGCAGGGGCCACTATGGAGGATAATACTGTGTGCAGGAGCCACTATGGGGGATAATACTGTGTGCAGGTACCACTATGGGGGATAATACTGTGTGCAGGGGTCACTATTGGGGATAATACTGTGTGCAGGGGCCACTATGGGGGACAATACTGTGTGCAGGGGCCACTATGGGGGATAATACTGTGTGCAGAGGCCACTATGGGGGATAATACTGTGTGCAGGGGCCACTATGGGGGATAATACTGTTTGCAGGGGCCACTATGGGGGATAATACTGTGTGCAGGGGCCACTATGGGGGATAATACTGTGTGCAGGGGCCACTCTGGGGGATAATACTGTGTGCAGGGGCCACTAAGGGGGATAATACTGTGTGCAGGGGCCACTATTGGGGATAATACTGTGTGCAGGGCCCACTATGGGGGATAATAGAACGCGCAGGAATGCGTAGGAGGGGTTTGGTCGAGGTCGTCGGGGGGGGGGGGGGACATGTCAAAAGTTCGCCATGGGGCCCCGCCATTCCTAGTTACGCCACTGCCCTCAGTGGTTTGTGTTCCTGCATTTGCATATTATCTGATCTGGTCCAGGCACTGCTGACAAACTGACATGGGCAAATACCTTTAATCCAAATTGGCAGGTAGCCAGAAGTCACAGAGCTTCCTCAAGCGGAGCTGAGGGGGGGATCATCAACACCAACAACACGCTCATTATATGTTGTCCCAACAACCTGCTGAGATACCGGAACAATCACGGGCACAGCTCGAAGAATGAGTTCAGTGGCAGGCCAGCTTGACAGCTGCCGAAACACCGGAGCAGGCGGATCGTCAGCAATTTGCTGAATATAGGCGGATCATCAACGCCAACAACCCGCAGACAAAGTCATGGGCAGAGGCTAGTATACTATAAAATATAAAAAATTTGAGAGACTTCAGTAGTTGATATCTTTTTTAATGACTAATAATGATGATGACAGATTACAAGCTTTCAGAGCTCTCGGCTTCTTCCTCAGGTATATTTAAAAACAATTTCTGAAAGATGCATAGTTATGTACAAAGGGACACACAGGAATAAAATAACATTGTAACAACATTGTATTCCTGTGTGCCCCTTTGTACATAACTACGCATCTTTCAGAAATTGTTTTTAAATATACCTGAGGAAGAAGCCGAGAGCTCTGAAAGCTTGTAATCTGTCATCATCATTATTAGTCATTAAAAAAGGTATCAACTACTAAAGACTCTCAAGTTTTTTGTTTTTTATATTTCCTACCCACTGGCTAACACGGTACAAAAACAAACTTTTTCCTTATTCTATCCTACTAATATTATAAATGTGAAAAGTTTGTGTGTTTGGATGTTTGTTCCTCAATCACACCCAAACGGCTGAATGGATTGCTTTGAAATTTCACACACACCTACATACCAGGAAGGATACATAGGCTACTTTAAATGTTTCTCACTCACCCCAAATCGCCACCGCGACCCTCAAAAGTTGGCTTCGGCTCCACTGTCGGCCCCAACATCAGCGCAGGTAGTGACACACAGCTCCAATTGGTGCATGACGGTGCGGGGGCAGGATAGGGAGACAGCACAGCGACCCCATAGGTTAGCGCCAAAATGTGGGCGTGGCCAGCGCGCGAGGACACTTGTCTGAACATGGCGGCTGCCTGCATGTTCCCAACGCTGCTCACATGCCGGCCGGCCACATATCGCCATTATATACAGCAGCGCGACCAGGCCTCAGGCCCACAGCCGCCCATATCTGCGTACTGTGTGCCCGGGAACAGACAGCACTCATGTCGCGGTCACTACACACAGACCTCCCCAGCATATGCAAGGTGAGTGCTGGAGGTTCCGTGATCGCCAGTTTCCTTAGTGGGGGGGGGGGGGTGTTACAAGAGTTGGTGTGTAAGGGGCTGGGGGGGGGAAGAGGTGGTGGGTGGGGGGGGGGGGGTTGGTGGTTTGGGGGAGGTGCTGGGAGTTAGGGAGGGGGCCTGGGGGGGTTTATTAGTGGGGGGGTTGGGACCAGAGGGCTGAGGGTGAGTAGGAGGGAGGCCGATTGCACAGGTTAAAGGGGGAGGTGGGCGGGTGACTGGGGTCACGGGTGGGTGGTGGTAGTGGCAGGGGGGGGAGATGTGGAAGGTGACTGTAGGCACTAAAGGGGGGAGGGGGCGCGGCTGAGAGATAAGGGGAGAGCAGGGGGCGCGGATGGGTGCTAGGGGGAGCCGGAGCCACAGCAGCGGGGCTATGGGGTCCCACCACACCAGGGTGTGGGAGAGGACTGTGGTGGCCACAAGAAAAGGGCCGTGGGGGGGCCAACGGGCCGCGCTGCACATGGTTTGCACAAGGAAGGGAGATTCGCGGACGAAGTCGCGGGTATAGCTAGTACCATATACTATAAGTATTAGTAAAGCAGGAGGACTGAGACACGCCCCTCTTGCTTCCTGCAGGCCGATTGGCCAATAGAGGCTAAGGGAAGGGAGATGAATGTGAAAGTGGGTGGGCAATCTTCAGAGAGCCGGCATCAGCAGTGAGGATGCTTATACACCGCTATGGTCTGTAATTAATTCCGGACTAATCCTATTGGGGCTGTGGGTGCAGAGCTAGTGCTATTAGTCATTGTGGGCGCCCCCTCCCACCTACATGCAGACCCCCTCTATAGCCGGACTAATCCTAATGGGGCTGTGGGTGCAGAGAGAGCGCTATTAGCCAGTGTGGGTGCCCCCTCCCACCTACATGCAGACCCCTCTATAGCCGGCCTATAGACTAATGTATGGGACATGTACAGCGCTATATATATATATATATATATATATATATATATATATATATATATATATATACACACAGAGAGTGCTATCTCCATTCTGAGTACAAAGGGCACTGTTTCTATAGGAGAAAGTGGGGAATGCAGGACTAAGGTGCTGGGCAGTATAAAATACGTATATGTAGCATGTCTATGAATATAACAAGATGTATACTATGGAAAAACTTATTGTCAGATATATTCCATTCAATATAAGTAAACAAAAAGAAGGTTTAGAAAGAGGCTGATATGCAACATGTTTGGTTAGGCAAACATATTAGATACGTGATGTGTGCAAAACTGTATTACATATACAGTCCTATGACAAAGTTTGGGCACCCCTATTAATCTTAATCATTTTTAGTTCTAAATATTTTGGTGTTTGCAACAGCCATTTCAGTTTGATATATCTAATAACTGATGGACACAGTAATATTTCAGGATTGAAATGAGGTTTATTGTACTAACAGAAAATGTGCAATATGCATTAAACCAAAATTTGACCGGTGCAAAAATATGGGCACCTCAACAGAAAAGTGACATTAATATTTAGTAGATCCTCCTTTTGCAAAGATAACAGCCTCTAGTCGCTTCCTGTAGCTTTTAATCAGTTCCTGGATCCTGGATGAAGGTATTTTGGACCATTTCTTTCTACAAAACAATTCAAGTTCAGTTAAGTTTGATGGTCGCCGAACATGGACAGCCCGCTCTCAAATGATCTGAAAACAAAGATTGTTCAACATAGTTGTTCAGGGGAAGGATACAAAACGTTGTCTCAGAGATTTAACCTGTCAGTTTCCACTGTGAGGAACATAGTAAGGAAATGGAAGACCACAGGGACAGTTCTTGTTAAGCCCAGAAGTGGCAGGCCAAGAAAAATATCAGAAAGGCAGAGAAGAAGAATGGTGAGAACAGTCAAGGACAATCCACAGACCACCTCCAAAGAGCTGCAGCATCATCTTGCTGCAGATGGTGTCACTGTGCATCAGTCAGCAATACAGCGCACTTTGCACAAGGAGAAGCTGTATGGGAGAGTGATGAGAAAGAAGCCGTTTCTGCACGTACGCCACAAATAGAGTTGCCTGAGGTATGCAAAAGCACATTTGGAGAAGCCAACTTCATTTTGGAAACAAAGATTGAGTTGTTTGGTTATAAAAAAAGGCGTTATGCATGGCGTCCAAAAAGAAACAGCATTCCAAGAAAAACACTTGCTACCCACTGTAAAATTTGGTGGAGGTTCCATCATGCTTTGGGGCTGTGTGGCCAATGCCGGCACCGGGAATCTTGTTAAAGTTGAGGGTCGCATGGATTCCACTCAGTATCAGCAGATTCTTGAGAATAATGTTCAAGAATCAGTGACGAAGTTGAAGTTACGCCGGGGATGGATATTTCAGCAAGACAATGATCCAAAACACTGGTCCAAATCAACTCAGGCATTCATGCAGAGGAACAATTACAATGTTCTGGAATGGCCATCCCAGTCCCCAGACCTGAATATCATTGAACATCTGTGGGATGATTTGAAGCGGGCTGTCCATGCTCGGCGACCATCTAACTTAACTGAACTTGAATTGTTTGTCCAAAATACCTTTATCCAGGATCCAGGAACTGATTAAAATCTACAGGAAGCGACTAGAGGCTGTTATCTTTGCAAAAGGAGGATCTACTAAATATTAATGTCACTTTTCTGTTGAGGTGCCCATACTTTTGCACCGGTCAAATTTTGGTTTAATGCATATTGCACATTTTCTGTTAGTACAATAAACCTCATTTCAATCCTGAAATATTACTGTGTCCATCAGTTATTAGATATATCAAACTGAAATGGCTGCTGCAAACACCAAAATATTTAGAACTAAAAATGATTAAGATTAATAGGGGTGCCCAAACTTTTTCATAGGACTGTATATACACACTGCTCAAAAAAATAAAGGGAACACTCAAATAACATCCAAGATCTGAATGAATGAAATATTCTCATTGAATACTTTCTTAACTGTAAAATGTTGACTATGATGACAATGGAAATCAAATTTATTAACCAATGGAGGGCTGGATTTGGAGTCACCCCCAAAATTAAAGTGGAAAAAGACACTGCAGGCTGATCCAACTTTGATGTAATGTTCTTAAAAAATGAGGCTCAGTAGTGTGTGTGGCCTCCACGTGCCTGTATGACCTCCCTACAATGCCTGGCCATGCTCCTGATGAGTTTGCAGATGTTCTCCTGAGGGATCTCCACCCAGACCTGGACTAAAGCATCTGCCAACTCCTGGACAGTCTGTGGTGCAACGTGATGTTTGTGGATGGAGCGAGACATGATGTCCCGGATGTGCTCAATCGGATTCAGGTCTGGGGAACGGGCGGGCCAGTCCATAGTTTCAATGCCTTCATCTTGCAGAAACTGCTGACACACTCCAGCTACATGAGGTCTGGCATTGTCCTGCATTAGAAGAAACCAGGGCCAACCACACCAGCATATGGTCTCACAAGGGGTCTGAGGATCTCATCTCGGTACCTAATGGCAGATAGGATACCTATGGCAAGTACATGGAGCGCTGTGCAGCCCTCCAAAGACATGCCACCTCACACCATTACTGACCCACTGCCAAACTGGTCATGCTGAAGGATGTTGCAGGCAGCAGATCGCTCTCCACGGCGTCTCCAGACTCTGTCACATATGCTAAGTGTGAATCTGCTTTCATCTGTGAAGAGTACAGGGCGCCAGTGGCGAAGTTGCCAATCCTGGTGTTCTGTGGCAAATGCCAAGTGTCCTACACAGTATTGGACTGTGAGCATAACCCCATCTGTGGACGTCAGGCCCTCATACCATCCCCCTCATACCATCCTCATGGAGTCGGTTTCTAACCATTTGTGCAGACACATGCACATTTGTGGCCTGCTGGAGGTCATTTTGCAGGGCTCTGGCAGTGCTCCTCCTGTTCCTCCTTGCACAAAGGTGGATGTAGCGGTCCTGCTGCTGGGTTGTTGCCCTCCTACAGCCCCCTCCATGTCTCCATGGTAGCGCCTCCAGCCTCTGGACACTACGCTGGCAGACACAGCAAACCTTCTTGCCACAGCTTGCATTGATGTGCCATCCTGGATGAGCTGCACTACCTGAGCCACTTGTGTGGGTAGTAGAGTCCGTCTCATGCTACCATGAGTGTGAAAGCACAACCAACATTCAAAAGTGACCAAAACATCAGCCAGAAAAGGGCAGCTTGCTTCTTTTTTCCGCTAGCAGCAACATGCTAGCGGTCTCCATAGACTACAATTGTGAGGGGAGGGATTATGACGTGGATTCCGCGCCATAATCCGCCCCCTCTGTGCCCGTGTGAACGGGCCCTAAGAAGATCTAATGCTGAGTAGATCCAGCACATCTCTCACTTGTGTAACTGGGAATCTGTCAGTAACTGGCGGGTATCTGCTCAATTGGAAAAATATTCAGAATGCAAAAGAAACAGTTGTGCACTTGTAACCCACCGTGGTGTCAGATTATATCCGGGATCTCATCACTAATACTAGGTTCACATCTGCATTCCGGTTTCTGTTTGGAGTGACTACTTCGGAAACCTAATCTGCTTAAAAAAGTGGTTACTTTCGGAAACCCGCAGATTTCAATGATTATAAGGGTCCTTTCAAACTAAGTTTTTGGGTGCTGATTTTGACGCTAAATCCGCATCAGATTCCAAGTGGAAAAAACTCCTCCCTACAGTTCTATGAGTTCCACTCGCTTTATTTTTCCACTCACGGAATCTTTCCACTAGCGGATAAAAAGCTTCCTTAAGGGTCCATTCACACAGAGTTTTTTATAAGGAAAATGTTTGTTCTCGTACCGTGTTAGCCAGTGGGTAGAAAATAAAAAAAAAAAAAAAAAACTTTACTTCAGTAGTTGATACCTTTTTAATGGCTAACTAATAATGATGACAGATTACAACGTTTCGGAACTCTAGGCTCCTTTCTCAAGTAAATTTAAAACCATTTCTGAAGGATGCACATTTATATACAAAAGGGCACATAGGGATAGAATTCCAGGAGGAAGGGGGTTAGAGGGTTGTTAGTAATTGGTACAATCAATGTAAACATTCTAGGTTCTTATCAGTTCTCAGGGTCTCAGGTCAGTGATTTCTGTAAAAAGACATAAAACCATGTGACAGATTTAGCCCCTTCTCCAGTGTTTGAAGCAGGGTCATACATTTACACTCATAAATGCGTCGTTCTTTCTTTGATTTGAAATTCCCTTTTAAAACCAAAATTTTCATGTAATCGATGATATTATGATCCTCATTGCAGAAATATTTTGATAGGGGAAGGTCCAGTCTTTCTTCTCTAATTGTATGGCGATGTGAATTCATCCGCATTCTAAGCTGCTGTCCGGTCTCTCCAACATACAGATTTTCAGTGGAACATTTGGTGCACATTATCAAATACACTACATTAGGTGTGCTACAGGTAAACGTACCTGGGATTTTATATTCCCTGTTAGCGTTTGGTATCTCTATCCTGTCAGTGGTCAGTATGTGAGGGCAGGTTTTGCACCTTTTCTGTCCACATGGAAATGTTCCTGTGTTAGTTGGAGGTGACAGTGAGCTGCTCACAACCATAAACCTGGTCCAAGTGTTTGTTACAGCTTGGCCTGGGGGTTCAGAGCTGGTTCCAACTTGGAGTCACGTGATCAAGACTATTCCCCAGATCACTCCTCTCCCGATTACAGTGGTAGTTACCTGTCCTATGCGGGCTGACTTTACTCCTGTAAGTTCTACCTATAGGCTATTAGGCCAACTTTTTGGATTGTTAAAGATGGAAACTTAAAGCATACTAGGTGAAAGTTTAAAATTTGTTGGCATATCTATATGCTGGAATAGGTTTTTATTAAAATATTAACACAAATAATATCTGAATATAGACATTTTAACATATAAAATGCACCAAATAATCCAAATTATGACATATTATATAAATCTGGCTCTAATATACAGTTAAGGTCCAGATAGATAATGTATGGAAATATTTAGCATACTTCAGTTTATTAGTGCACATCTATATCCAATATAAAACAGAGGTACATGTATTAAAGGGGTTTTCTGTAGTAACCATTGCATTTTGTTATTTTGCTTTCAGAGCATCAGGACTTTCTTCAGGGCGTTGCAAAAAGGAAGGAAAACTACAACAATAGATAATATCTACAAGGCCGCAAAGTGCTTTCCAATACATTGTCTAAACGTAACGCTAATATTTATATTTATGTATCCCTGTTATAGGGGGACACCGCCTGCAAAACTGGGTTGAGCTTATTTATCTGGACTGAATTGCTCTGTATCCCTGTTTTGGGGGACACCGCCTGCAAAGCTCTGTTGAGCTTATTTATCTGGACTGAAGTGCTCTGTATTAGAGATGAGCGAGTAGTATTCGATTGAGTAGGTATTCGATCGAATACTACGGTATTCGAAATACTCGTACTCGATCGGACACTACTAGCTGTTCGAAGTTAGGATTCAATGCAGAACCAGCGTTGATTGGCAGAATGCTATACATTGCCAATCAACGCTGGTTCTTCTCTTACCTTTAGAAGTCTTCTCCCTGTGCAGCATTCCTGCGTCCTCTTCCTGCTCTGAATTCACTCTGCTTAGGCATCGGGCCTGGGCAGAGCCGACTGCGCATGCCCGTGCATGCGCAGTCGACTCTGCCTAGGCCCGATGCCTAGCAGAGTGAATTCAAAGCCAGAAGAGGACGCGGGGACGCTGCACAGGGAGAAGAATCCAGCCAGACCCTCACTCATGGACTTGGTAAGTAGAATTTGATCGAATGTTGCCTACCCCTGAAACGAGCATTTCCCCCCATAGACTATGATGGGGTTCGAAACCCGTTTGAACAGTCGAACAGTGTGCGGCTGTTCGAATCGGATTTCGAACCTCGAACATTTTAGTGTTCGCTCATCTCTACTCTGTATCCCTGTTTTGGGGGGACACCCTGTGGAAAGCTCGACTTCTCTCCCTGCAGTATAAGCTCTGAAAAGAGTTGTTTTTCTTCCATTTTTCCCTGCCTACTAGAAGCTAATCCTCTCTAGCCCCCAGCAGATCTCTCTCTCTCTCCCTATCTCTCACCACAAATGTGACGAAGATGGCGCTGACTATTCTTATAAATGGGAGGTTACATGTTTTCAGCAGCCAATGGTTTTTCTAAATTTTTTTCAATGCCTCCGTTGTTGTAGTTCCTGTCCCACCTCCCCTGCACAGTTATTGGTGCAAAAAAGCGCCAGGGAAGGTGAGAGGGGATACAAATTTTTAGTGCGTTTGCTGCGTGGTATTCGATGGGAAACCAATACCTTGAACGGCCTGATATTTGATCGAATACCTATTCGATGGAACGACATTCGCTCATCTCTAGACATAATATATGGTCTCTGTTTTCTTACAAAGTGTATCTTCAGGGATTCACATAAAATCCTTTTATGCATCTCAGTGTGTAAAAGCAAATTGATTGTTTAGAAGTACAGTAGTTTCTCACATATACACTTATCCCCATCCATATGGTAGTGGATAAGAGTCTGATCACTGGGGGTCTAACTTCTGAGATGCCCAAGTGATCAAGAGAATGGGGTCTGCTAGTTCCCCCAAGTGCCCCATGTGAATAGAGCGCTAGTATACCTAAACTATTGGACATCTAGAATGGCGATGATGAAAATAAGTAATCTAATATGTAAAGGAAACTTTCATTTACTAAAAGAATAAAATAAAATAAATAACAGAAAACCGTTGGCGAAACCGTTTTTTTTTAACCGGACACAAAGTCCTGCATGTCCGACTTTGTGTCCGGTCAAAAAAAAAAAACGTTTTGCCACGAAGAGGCAGAAGACGCTCATGGGCAGACACTTTGCAAACCCATTCAAATGAATGGGTTTGAAAACAGACTGCTGGTTTCCGTCTCCTATCCAGTTTCTCGGGCAGGAGACAGAAACCTGCAAAGTGGAGACCGGGCGCTGGTTTGAACCCGCCATTAGTGCTTACAAAAACAGTCAAAATGAAAATGATATACACAATAAACAGTTACAAAATAGAAGGGAGGAAAAATACAGAACAAAACAATTCCAATGACAAGTATATACAGTAGGGCTAGTTCACATGTAAAAACTGCCTTGCTTATTTTGGTCCTGAAAGAAACGCTTCCTAATTAGGAAGTGGTTTTTCACCTTGAGGTGTTTTTTGGAGCGTTTTCTGGAGCAGTTTTTGGTAAAAACTGCTTCAGAAAACACCAGGCGGTTTTCCCCTCCTGTGATGAATGGCCCAGAGTTATGTTTTTTTTTTTTTACTGCCTTCTCAGATATATTTTCCTTTTGCCCTGTTAATTTACTCAACCTGATAAGCAAGATGCCAGAGATAGTGTCCAATTGTCCAAGCCTAATTCCACCCCTGGAGGTAGCTTGGCTCATCCCTTTGTTTCCGCCTGGGCACAGCATTGTCATGATTGTGCTAACTTCGTTATTCTTAGCAGGGGGTGTCTGGGATCAGTGGACTGAGAGCCTTGCTATCAACTTTTAGCAGACAAGCTGACTCCATAGGAGACTTTGAAAGAGTTATGACCATATATAGTCATACTGGTACAAGGTGAGGGGGAGAGCTGCCCACCTTGCTGACCTCATCGTGGGAGGGGGCTGAGTGGAGATCTATTGTCACACATGACAAGACCCCATGCTCATGCTGTTGGAAGACCATTTCCAGTGACTACCTCTTGAAGCTCATCAAGAGAATGCCAAGAGTGTGCAAAGCAGGAATCAAAGCAAAAGGTGGCTACTTTGAAGAACCGAGAATATAAGACATATTTTCAGTTGTTTCACACTTTTTTTGTTAAGTATATAATTCCACGTGTTAATTCATAGTTTTGATGCCTTCAGTGTGAATCTACAATTGTCATAGTCATGAAAATACAGAAAACTCTTTGAATGAGAAGGTGTGCCCAAACTTTTGGTCTGTACTGTAGATACAAAAAGAGGTGTGCAATTGTCTTCCCACCACGCCCTGCCAATTAAAATATGGCATAACCCTCTTTTTACAGAACCCAGGGTATCCTTTGTTTATAGACCCCAGTTTAGTCCCTCTCAGTTTATAGACACCCAGTGGCGTAACTAGGAATGGCGGGGCCCCGTGGTGAACTTTTGACATGCCCCCCCCCGAAGACCTCGACCAACCCCCTGTGCGTTCTATTATGCCCCATCGTGGCCCCTCCACACAGTATTATTGTTAAATATCTTGTATTTGCCAGTGAGACTTGTGTCCACTGTTAAATATCCGGACCTGGCCTTGTCCACGATAGGAAGAAGTCAGCTTGTTATAAATCAGTGTAGAGGTTTATTAATATCTTGAAGGAAAACACAGGAACAGGGAAAATGTCCAAAATAACACAAATATCAGTCAATTGTCAATAGCTTACATCTTCAGAGAAGTTAAATCATCTGGATATCTTGTAGTTACAGCTTTGTTCATGCTTGTCATCTGGTTGGTGGACTTGGGTTGGTTACGATGTCCATGGATGTCCATCTGCCTGGACCACCCACCCTGGTGTTCCCAAAGACAGACCTCCTGGTCTTCCCCTGGTCTTCCCAAAGACAGACCCAGACATGTGTATTTCTTACTCATTTATATTCATGAGAGTGGGTGTTACCTTCCATCTTGTAGCTATGTAAGGAGATTTCTAAAATAGTGTACACTAACCGCACCCATGTTCCAAGAATATAAGACTATGATGTCAGTAGAGTGTTAACCCCATGTCTGCTAGAGAATATTGTAAATATATAATATTTAACATTTCCCCCTTTTGAGAGTGAAATATCTGTTTGAACTCTCAAGATATACCATACGACAATATTCATACAATTAGATTATATCTTCTTTCTTCTTTGCTGAATACTGGAACTTAATTTTCATTAATTTTCCATATAACAATAATTTCATCAATTTGCGATACATTTTGACATTAATAAATGTTATGGTATGTTATGGTAAACTGTGATCAAAGATGAAAACAATTTGATCCACTATCTACCCTACACCTAATGAAGGCTCTTCTTTCATCGTCTGGTCTTCTGGTCATCTTCTTCCGTCATAATAGAAGGCTTACCACAAATGTAGTTCTTGATTTAAAGTCCTTTATAGATTTCCTCCGTGTTGTGCAGATATTATAACATTGTCCATTAAAGTTCATATTATGAAGATATTGATATAACAACAAAGTCCATATGTTATGTTTCACTTCACCAAGACATAGACTGTAGTGGAGTTTTTCCTTTGGTAATTACCTTGACCACCTGTCACTGTAGAATTATGTGACACTTCTGGAGCAATACTGCAAAAGCAAGGCAAGTGTGAATTCTGACATCATCCCTGCTGCTTGTCAGTAAGGTTCAGTCCTGGAATCTCAGTCTCTTGGATACACAATATCTGTGTTCGGGTTCTATCATTCATAACCCTTTTGCTTCACCAAACAACTTGAAGTCTTGAAATAGAGAGGATTCAACCAAACATTGATGAGGACGTCTTTATATCTGTCCAATCATCCGCTGATCAAAGGTTCCAACCTCCAGCACTAATTTTTAAACACAGTTCTTGGCATAAGCTTAAGCATATAGCATCATACCTTCAGATTTTGTCTTTTCCCGCACATCTTCTCCTTGTAACTGTTAAAGTCTTTTTATTAACATTTGATATCAAACTTTCTCATAATCTTGGACTTGATTGAAGAAAAGTTTTCTTTCCCTAATAGCTAAGCCAAACTAGGCAATTAACTAAACTATAATATCACAGTGTACCATACCACTCATTTATATATCATACTTCTCTTTATATTGTATCAATATTTATATTTGACTTATAAAATATTGATATTCAATACATTTATCAAACTATCAGATAATAGTACTTTGGATACAATAATCTATATAAACATCATATATCAACATATATCTTTATATCTATCTGTATGAATATATATGTGTACTTTACTTGTGATGACAAATTGCAACATAACTCTGAAATATAATATGATTTCATTATTAATTACCATTCTATAGACAATTACAATATTTATTCTTTAGTTAGAACTTTTCACCAATTATACTAAACATATATTCCTATATGAATGTGTTATCATACTTATCATACATTTTCCTAAAGTTTAATCACTTTATTATCCTTTTTAATAAGAAATAATTTTATTTTGAACATTACTTTATTAATTATCATTGTGTTCCTTATCTGAGACACTATTAACCCTTTATTCATAAAAACGTATGTGACTAAAGTTTCCTCTTAACACCTCGTCTCTTCACAGACTCCTGTGACCTTTTTAACCTTTCAGATACCTCCAATACCAAGAATAGAGACAACACTTGTGTTAACACACTCTTGACTCTGCTAAGACTTTAACTGTATATATTCTTGTGTACTGGCTGTATGTGAACACCATATATATGAAATAAGTATATAAAACATAAACATTTCAAAATATGTCACATCCTATAATCAGAAGTTTAAAGAATAAACCAGAGACTATCTCTCTTGATATCCCATATCCTTTGATGATATTATACGTCTCCTTTCATGAAGATGATTAGCTTATCTTATTTGCATATAAGACACTTATGTTTTCCCAATGTTTGTTTTCCCAATGTTTGTAGATGTTGATGTGTGTAAGTGTATGCAAGTGTGTGCATACATGTAAGAATATATAATCAATAATAATACAATAAAACAATAATACAATACTGGCTATAGCTAACTAGATTTTCCCACCATAACTAATATATTTATTATCCCATGATCCAATTACCCCAATAAGCCTTTATTATTTGTCAGGTTTGAACAAATATATTGAAGATTATCTGTATCTTCTCAAAAGCTACTTTTTCCTAATGTTCACCTAAAATAACCTTGCTTTGTAGTGCAGCTGTCACCTCTTCTCTCAGCTCATGTGACTTAAACACTTGGTTTTCCTGTAGGTATAAACATATGAGGTTCCTTTTGATGGATTTCACATATATTTGCTAATTTCCCAATTTAATATAGAGGATCATATAAGATAAAAAATAGAAAGAAATAGAAAAAGAAAATAGAAAATAGACATCTCTTTGTTGGATATATTTTCTTTTTCTCCTTGTTGGATGCATCCTGATTTTCTTAGGCCTATTTGTGATGTCACAGATCTGTTGTATACACCAGTCGACTCGACACATAACACTTAACACTTATACTGACCAGCCCATCAGGGTCTCAGGTCACAATGTGTTGCTGTCAATCAACTGACCACATGAACGGATATTGATTCACAATAAGTAAGAGCTCCATGCCTAGTTGCATGCCTTCATACATAATGGATTATAACTTGAAAATCCTAAAAACATGGACTTTACATGAAACTATTGAAAAACATGCTTGAGGTAAGTTAGAACTTCTATCACTTTATCATGCATTGTTATTAGTCACACCATGTTAATTTGTTTACTCATTAATCGTTAGACACTCCATGCATTCTTTTAGCTAGAAGGAAAGAATGATGAATGAACGGACATCACTGATTGATCTGCTGCCTTTTCCCATATATCTATATCTGAAGAGAAAAATGGATAAACTTTAGCAAAAAACAAATTAATACAATAATGATTTTAACCAATGGGAAGTTTAATAACTTTATGGACTCCTAATACTATTTGATCATATTCATATATTGTACATATATTCATATACATGTCATATATTCATATATTGTATATAACATGTTCCTCCTCTCTCTGCATCCAGAGAGTGGACTATGACAAAAATCTGTCACCACACATCAGACTCTCCTCCTGTGTCTGTGTATATTATGATTATGATCCATAGTATTATTCACAATAGCATAATTAGGATTATTTTACAAACATTATCACATAATCATGTGGGTTATACCTGATCATTGGACTTTTCCTCATATAAAAGGGATTTCTCTTTATATAGCCAAATAATACATAATTAAAACTCAATAGACAGTCATTACATCAGAGATACTTTTAAATTCGACCCCTGACCTCCTTTCAGATATATATTTTTAAGTTAAACCCATGAACTTCCAGTCAACACGTCCATCCATAATAGCCTCGCCAGGTCATGAGAGAATGCCAAGCTTGCCCTTTTCCTAAGAATATAAGACAGGTCAGATGCCATTGGGTTACTGAAAAGATCTGACATTTTGGAGACAACTGGTACATTCCCAGATACAATCTTTTGACTATCAATAGATTTGGTTGGCTGCAATTCTTTAATTTCAGTTAATAATGGAATTTCAATTTGTGGATTTTCTTGCATGGCATATGGTTTATATGCAACATGTAATTTCCTACGTTTCTCATAGATTTTGTCACTTTGGCCAATACCTTTCCTCCTACAAATAGGGGACACTATAACCTGATTTGACAGATGCCTTTTAATAGGCTTTGCTTTTTGCTTTGGACATACTCGGTTTGCTTTTGCCATTTGTCTCTCATGTGTTCTGGCCACGTCCAATAAACTAGCAGCTTCAAATAAAGTCTTCTTATCTGAGGCACTGGCAAGGGTGACTGCATCCAAGAATTTGAACTTTTTAACAAAACTTTTCACCATAGATGAAGAGTTCACCTTTTGAATGACAGTTTTGTATGTCCTCTCAAATTTAGACATGAATGCAAAAGTACATTCTTTTCTGCCAATCTTTATCTCATTCAGTATGTCAGATGTTGGCATGCTGTCGCCTCTAGTGCACCAGATTAGTTTCTTTAATCTCTCCACAGCATTGTCTTTTAACCATTCATTTGACTCATTATCATAAGACATTTTTGCAAACAAACGTTCTGTAAAATCAATAGGAAGCCATAATTTAAACAGTTTATTTCTCTGTTCAATATTTAGATCAAATTTCTCTGCATGGCTTTCAAAAATTTCTGAGTTTCTACACACATGGATCTTTACTAGAGATGAGCGAACAGTGTTCTATCGAACACATGTTCGATCGGATATCAGGGTGTTCGCTATGTTCGAATCGAATCGAACACCGCGTGGTAAAGTGCGCCAAAATTCGATTCCCCTCCCACCTTCCCTGGCGCCTTTTTTGCACCAATAACAGTGCAGGGGAGGTGGGACAGGAACTACGACACCGGGGGCATTGAAAAAAATTGGAAAAAGTCATTGGCTGCCGAAATCAGGTGACCTCCATTTTAGACGAATAGTGGATTTCAAATCTGGGTCATATGAGAATGTGAACTTTGTGACTATGAGACAGGGATAGCTGTACAGGCAGGGATAGCTAGGGATAACCTTTATTTAGGGGGGAATGTTATTAAAAATAACTTTTTGGGGCTCTATCGGGTGTGTAATTGTGATTTTTGTGAGATAAACTTTTTCCCATAGGGATGCATTGGCCAGCGCTGATTGGCCAGAGTACGGAACTCGACCAATCAGCGCTGGCTCTGCTGGAGGAGGCGGAGTCTAAGATCGCTCCACACCAGTCTCCATTCAGGTCCGACCTTAGACTCCGCCTCCTCCAGCAGAGCCAGCGCTGATTGGCCGAATTCCGTACTCTGGCCAATCAGCACTGGCTAATGCATTGTATTGGCGTGATGAAGCAGTGCTGAATGTGTGTGCTTAGCGCACACCTTCAGCTCTACTTCATCGGGCTAATAGAATGCATTGGCCAATCAGCGCTGGCCAATGCATTCTATTAGCTTGATGAAGCAGAGTGTGCACAAGGGTTCAAGCGCACCCTCGGCTCTGATGTAGCAGAGCCGAGGCTGCACAAGGGTTCAAGCGCACCCTCGGCTCTGATCAGAGCTACATCAGAGCCGAGGGTGCGCTTGAACCCTTGTGCACACTCTGCTTCATCAAGCTAATAGAATGCATTGGCCAGCGCTGATTGGCCAATGCATTCTATTAGCCCGATGAAGTAGAGCTGAATGTGTGTGCTAAGCACACACATTCAGCACTGCTTCATCACGCCAATACAATGCATTAGCCAGTGCTGATTGGCCAGAGTACGGAATTCGGCCAATCAGCGCTGGCTCTGCTGGAGGAGGCGGAGTCTAAGGTCGGACCTGAATGGAGACTGGTGTGGAGCGATCTAAGACTCCGCCTCCTCCAGCAGAGCCAGCGCTGATTGGTCGAGTTCCGTACTCTGGCCAATCAGCGCTGGCCAATGCATTCTATTAGCCAGATGAAGTAGAGCTGAATGTGTGTGCTTAGCACACACATTCAGCTCTACTTCATCGGGCTAATAGAATGCATTGGCCAATCAGCGCTGGCCAATGCATTCTATTAGCGTGAACTGAGTTTGCACAGGGGTTCTAGTGCACCCTCGGCTCTGCTACATCAGATTGCTACATCTGATGTAGCAGTGCCGAGTGTGCATCAGATGTGTAGTTGAGCAAAACTGACTCAGCACTGCTAAGTCTCTGCATTCGCATAGGAATGCATTGGCCAGCCTTCGGCCAATCAGCGCTGGCTCTGCCGGAGGAGGCGGAGTCTAAGGTCGGACCTGAATGGAGACTGGTGTGGAGCGATCTTAGACTCCGCCTCCTCCAGCAGAGCCAGCGCTGATTGGTCGAGTTTCGTACTCTGGCCAATCAGCACTGGCCAATGCATTTCTATGGGGAAAAGTTAGCTTGCGAAAATCGCAAACTGACAGGGATTTCCATGAAATAAAGTGACTTTTATGCCCCCAGACATGCTTCCCCTGCTGTCCCAGTGTCATTCCAGGGTGTTGGTATCATTTCCTGGGGTGTCATAGTGGACTTGGTGACCCTCCAGACACGAATTTGGGTTTCCCCCTTAACGAGTATATGTTCCCCATAGACTATAATGGGGTTCGAAACCCATTCGAACACTCGAACAGTGAGCGGCTGTTCGAATCGAATTTCGAACCTCGAACATTTTAGTGTTCGCTCATCTCTAATCTTTACATCATATGTGGGAATGGCTTTACTCAGATTGATCAAATATTCCTGAGATTTTAATTTCAATTTAGTTTCTTGTATCTGTAATTGCTTTTCATTTGCTGACATATCTATATCTGTGCCGTTACGATGGTCACCTTGGATATTAGGACTGGATATGACCTCTGCTACAGACTCTATTTGTTCCACCTCACCATCTATGGCCATTACTGCCACATGGTGCTCTTTGTCAACATGTTGAGATTTCTCATTATCTGTCTGAACAGATTTATGCATACTATTACTTAATTTCTTCTCTGTTACCACATCATTAAAAATCTTTACCAAAGAAGCTATATTCCTAAATACCTGCTTCTCCTTTGTAGAACAAATTCTATTTTCAATCTTAGTATTTGCCTGCTCACATTGTGTATATAAATCTTGCCATATACTCGCTAAATTGTCACTAGCCACAACTTTAAACTCAACGTTACATTTCTTAGACAATGACTCTAATTTTTCCATACTTTAAAAGTAAAATCTTTACTCACCACTGTAGAAAGCTTCACCTTTAGCTTATCCTTGGAACAGCTGGTCCCTGTCATCAGAACGTCTCAGTACGTCTGGCACTTGTGGTCCTTCTGTGTTTCCTCACAGGCTTTCCTCATACAGGCTTCCGTATCATATAACACGTGCAACAGTCATCTGTATCTCACCAATATAGGTTTCTTTCCGAAGTCTTCCTGAATCTTGCAATTCATACAACTTGCAAAATACTCCTCTCTTCCCCCTTAATTGCAAGTGAACGGAACGAGAAAAAGAGGAAAAAAAACGACCGTGCTTGGCTCGCCACTGTTAAATAGCCATGAATTAACGGAGGAAGGCTGGCTCGCCACTGTTAAATATCTTGTATTTGCCGGTGAGACTTGTGTCCACTGTTAAATATCCGGACCTGGCCTTGTCCACGATAGGAAGAAGTCAGCTTGTTATAAATCAGTGTAGAGGTTTATTAATATCTTGAAGGAAAACACAGGAACAGGGAAAATGTCCAAAATAACACAAATATCAGTCAATTGTCAATAGCTTACATCTTCAGAGAAGTTAAATCATCTGGATATCTTGTAGTTACAGCTTTGTTCATGCTTGTCATCTGGTTGGTGGACTTGGGTTGGTTACGACGTCCATGGATGTCCATCTGCCTGGACCACCCACCCTGGTGTTCCCAAAGACAGACCTCCTGGTCTTCCCCTGGTCTTCCCAAAGACAGACCCAGACATGTGTATTTCTTACTCATTTATATTCATGAGAGTGGGTGTTACCTTCTATCTTGTAGCTATGTAAGGAGATTTCTAAAATAGTGTACACTAACCGCACCCATGTTCCAAGAATATAAGACTATGATGTCAGTAGAGTGTTAACCCCATGTCTGCTAGAGAATATTGTAAATATATAATATTTAACAATTATCTCCATAGTGGCCCCTGCACACAGTATTATCCCCCATAGTGACCTCTGCACACAGTATTATGTCCCTTAGTGGCCCCTGCACACAGTATTATCCCATATAGTGGCCCCTGCACACAGTATTATCCCATATAGTGGCCCCTGCACACAGTATTATCCCATATAGTGGCCCCTGCACTCAGTATTATCCCCAATAGGGCCCCTGCATCAGTATTATCCCCTATAGTGGCCCCTGCACACAGTATTATCCCATGTAGTGGCCCCTGCACACAGTATTATCCCCAATAGTGGACCTTGCACACAGTATTATGTCCCACTGTGGACACCCATAAACAATTATTATACTCTGGGGTCTTTTCAGACCCCAGAGTATAATAATCGGAGACCCGGGGGAATAAAAACATAAAAAACTACTGTTTCTTGCCTGTCCCCCGGCTCCTACGCTGTCGGCCTCTGCTCCCGTCCTTCTTCAATGACGTCGGACGTCACATAACCCAGGACGCAGGTCATGAAAGGACGTCAGGAGGGAGGCCTGGCAGGATCGTGGAGAGGTAAGTAACAGTGTTTTTTATGTTTCTTACCTCTCCCGGTTCGCCGATCATTATACTTGGGGGTCCGAAAAGACCCCCGAGTATAATGATAGCAGCGGTAGCGGCTGTCACCGGGCCCCTAATGTCCCGGGCCCTGTGGCAGATGCTTCTGCTGCTATGGAGGTAGTTACGCCACTGCAGACACCATATCAGACCCAATCCAATTTCCCTTATTCACAGACACCATACCAGACTCCCATGTGAGATGCAGATGTATCATTGTATTGCTACATTTTCTCTGCTAAGAGAATACAAAGACTGAGTCAAAGGTGAAAGTTGAAGCACTTGGTTCACCATGTACCATTTATTATATTGATGTGTTCTTATATGGCAAAAGTATCTTTTGGCCACTTCATGTACTAAGGCACGCAATGACAGCTACCTCTGCACTCTCTATATCTACACCATGGATATAAATTACATATAATATTATAAGGGCCCTGTTAAAGTTTCACATCAGGGCCTAGGAACTTTAGGTTATGTCTCTGAGAACAAATGGTAAGTTCATTGCTTTCCCAGAGCAGAAGCATGACATTCCTCACATGCTTCTTTCCACCACTGGCACCAATCTACTTCATACAGACAGGCAATGAGGCCATCATTTCATCCACACATTTTTGTAGGAAATGCTCTCGTACAATACAATACAGACTCTGCATCTACAAACATTTCAAAAAATTTTCATCAAATACTATAAATCATTAGTTATTAGAGCTGGTTCTCTATGATCCTGTACAAGTAGAGGAGGAGGTCTGCCTCAAATTCCTCTTCCATTACTGCTGTGTAAACATACCCCAAGGCAGAGGCCCCAAAATCTGCAACAAAAAAGCTGTGTTTCTGCAATGTGGAGACTCATTCTAAGTCTCATTCTCATTTCTGCTTGCAGAAAACGGAACCTATTGGGCTAAGGCCCCACATTGCGGAAATGCAGCTTCTTTTGTTGCAGATTTTGTTGCGTTTTTTTGAGCCAAACTTAGGAGTGGCTACAAAAGGAATGGGAAATATATAGGAGTACTTATACTTCTACCATCTGCTCAATCCACTCCTGACTTTGGTTCAAAAAACCGCAACAAAAAAAGCTGTGTTTCCACAATGTGGGGCTTCAGCCTTGAAGTCAATGGGAGGCTTTCTTTCAGCGCTGAAATTCCACACCAAATTCCTCACCATTTTCCTCCATGTGAATGGACCCTAAGGTATCTCAGGAGGTCAGCTGAGGTCCCGACCTAATGCATTATAACTTTCAAGCCAATGAAGCCCATGAAAGCATGGACCAACGTGGAGACGTTTTCATTTGGAATAAGGTGTTTGATTTTTGCAAGGTTCCTCAGTTGAAGTATGAAGATTTGATAATGGAGGATCCCTGATTCCACACCAATAACTATGCCCAAGTCACACACAGTTTGAGCTTTAAAGGGTTGTGCTTTCCTAGGATAGAAGTGGTATTTGTCAGTGGTGAACCTAGCCTCTCTGCTGCCTGAGGCGGACGATCAAAAGACGCCTGGAGAGGTGAGTACCAGTGTTTATTAAATTCTCGCACCTCCCCTGGGGCTCCGATATATTGCACTTGGGGGGGGGGAGTATAATAATAGCGGTAGTGGGAGATACTCCAGCAGGTAGCGGTCTATTATAAAACAAAACAAAAGAGTTATTATACTTACAGACATGAGTGCTGCTCCCGCGGCCGCCGCCTCTTCTCCTGGCAGACGTCTGCGTATCAGCGTAAGCTAGTGGATTTTTCTGCTAGTGGAAAATCTGCTAGCGGAAAAAAAAAAGCAGGTTACATAGGACTGTATGGAGGAGGATTTTGAGGCGGATTCCTGACCAAATTCCTGACCAAAAAACTGTGTGAGTGCAGCCTAAGGCTAGGTTCACGCTTGCACAAGGCTCTTTCCATCGTTTGGGTTTCCTAGGGCACCCGAAAGACCGACAGCCTGTCCACTAAAACAGTGGTTACTCGTGGACACCTGCGAACCCTGTATACTATGATGGGGTCCACCAGATGTGCGTTGGATTTCCGTCATTTATATAATGAAACCTAGTCTTAAGCAGTTGTTTTGCTTTTGTCCTGTGTGGACTGTGTATGTTGCGATCATTATTTTTATGCTGTCTTGGCATCTGCTGTTTGTCACTGATACAAGGTTGGGCATATCCAGTCAGCACACAGGTAAAGATTTACTAATACTTAGTGCAAACTTAGTCTGAAAATAAACCTGATTTATCATAATGGCTGACGGTGGTTGATAAATCTGTATATATCCTTACACTGTCTACAAGTCTACATTTATACCACTTTTGGTTATGTATTGTTTATATAACACTGTAAAACAGGTGTTTGCTTTTGTCCTGTGTGAACTGTGTACATTGCAAACATTATATTTTCATGCTGTGCTGCCATCTGCTGGTTCTTATTGATACAAGATTGGGCATGGTCAACACATAGATGTAAAGATTTACTAATACTTAGGGCAAAGACACTCTCGTTTATATGTACAAAAAGGGTTAGCAAGTCGAGTAGCTGCACCAAGGTGCGCCTCATTTATGCCATTGTTTAGCCACTCAGTCCGTGTGTTCTCTGGATTTACCAGCCTGAACAGTATGATGGGTGAAGGACTCCATGCATCCTAGTTACTTATGATGGTAGGAGTCCTTACCTCCCGGTGACATACAGTCCCACACCAATTATAGTATGGGACAGACTGCTGCTGGGGGCAGGGACTCATAACAGCATAGATAACCATGATGCTAGGAGACCCCTCTCAGCATGAAGTTTCATAATTTTACTCATTTCCAGTGCTAAATGCCTCAGTGGGCCTAAGTGCGCCTAAGATGGCTACTGATGACAGACACTGCAGATTATGAAGATCACCTCACTGCCATCAGTACAGTCTCCCCCTCTCCTTCTGTCTTTACCCCCTTCCCCCATAGATTGTAAGCCCTCACGGGCAGGGCCCTCTACCCCACCGTGCCAGTCGGTCATTGTTAGTATTCTATCTACCTGTATATTTTGTGTATTGTATGTAACCCCCAAATGTAAAGCACCATGGAATTAATGGTGCTATATAAATAAACAATAATAATAAAAATAATGAAGATGGCTACTGATAACAGACACTGTTATGAAAATGGATACTGATGGCAGATATCACTCCTAATGCTCCTATTAACTTCACTACAGCCTCACTACAGCTACATTACATGTCACAGGGACAAGTGACGTGTAATGTAGCTGCCCAAAGTTTGGTAGGCGAGTGTGGGGTGGAGCATGTCCTGCATAGTACTAGAATCCTGGACATACAGCGGATCCCAGCTCAACCCCGCACTTCGCTTACCTTATCCCAATGAGCAACAACCAAGCGTCAGTGTTGTGGAGTCAGCTGGCGGGTCCTGGCTCAACCCCGGGCACTCGTCGGCTCCACAGCAGCTGCTGACTCCTTGCCGCCGATACGCGGACCGGTGCAACATGCCCCACGGCCTGGTACTGGTCCGCGTATCGGCGGTTGGGGACCCCTGTACTAGTGTATGGAGCATTATTGTACCACTCTTTGCCTTTGATTTCAAATGGATGTAATTTATTGACCCATTTATGTCACTTTTCTCATGTTTTTTCATGTTACTTTTTAAGGCAGAAGCCCCATGTCGCGGAAATGCTTTTTTTTTTTTTTATTGATTTTGTTGCGGTTTTTTTGAGCCAAAGCCAAGAATGGCTACAAATGAAATCAGGAATTTATAGAAAGCTTTAATACTTCTTCCTTCTGCTTAATCTAGTCTGGGCTTTGGCTCAAAAAACCGCAACAAAATCTGCATTAAAAAAGCTGCATTTCCGCAACGTGGGGCCTTAGCCTAAGGCTGAGGCCCCACATTGCAGAAATGCAGCTTTTTTTTTTTTTTTTGTAGATGTTGCTACAGTTTTTTGAGCCAAAGACAAGAATGGCTACAAAGGGAATGGAAGTTCTTATACTTCTACCTTTTGCTCAGTTTACTCCTGGCTTTTGCTCAAAAAACCGCAGCAAAATCTGCAAATAAAAGAGCTGGAGGCGGTCTTAATAAATTCTCCCTATAGCTTTTCCCTGGTGTGCTCTGCCATTGCCGTATTTAGAGTAGTTTATATGTAGCAAATAATAGCTGCTGTCAATTACATGCTGCAGATCTCTTTCACAAATTTTACCCTTTGCGGTGCATAGAGTGACAATTCAGCAGAATTTCTGAACAAAATTTCCAACATTTGTTTTATGATTAAAAATGTATCCACCATAGCTGTCATGGCTCAGTTAGTTACATAAGACACTACTGATGTTATTCATACAGGTATCATGACAGATATGATATGTGCCCTATGATGTGTCATGATTGTGTGATTTTTAATGGACCCATTGGTTTATAATGGGTATGTCACTTTTCTACATTTTTTTTTTATTGCTAGACTAGAGCAGTAGACAATATTAATCTTACTGGAAAAAAAATCTATGAAGCCTATTGGAAATGGAAAATGACTAACATGTCAGAATATAGCCTAAGACCTCAATTGATAGCATGTTAGGTAGAATTTAGCATCAATGTTTGTAAGGGCTTGTTTACATCTGCGCCCGATCTCCGTTCATGCATGGTTTCTGTTTCCTGCACAAAACTGAGCAGGAGACGGAAACCTGCAGGACTCTTTCATACCCATTCATTTGAATGAGTTTGAAAGATGTCCGGCCGTGAGCGCCGGTGAGCGTTTTATGCTCTCCGCCGTGAAACCATTTTTTTTTTAAACCGGACACATGCAGTACTCTGTGTCCGATTTTTAAAAAACGGTTTCACGTCGGAGAGCATAAAACGCTCACCGGCGCTCACAGCCGAACCTGGTCTGACAGCTTTCCGTCTTCTGCATGCAGAAGATGGAAAGCTGAGAACGGACTCCCGGCGCTAGTGTGAACCCAGCGTAAGCTAAAATACCAGAAAAGTTAAATCTTTCCATTCCGTTTTTAGTTAAAGATACAGGTCATATACAGTTTCACCTCTAGAGGGCGCTGTGTTCTTATCTATTGTGCTTTAGTTGTCTGAAGTTACACAACACAGAAAGCTTTGAATTTTTCATCAGCCTGTCCTTGGACAGAAGCCTTGTCTAATAAGTGATGGCCCCTGTAGATCTTTCCACTTACAGAAAAAGAACTCATATTGTTTTCTTTTCCAGGTCATGCTGCTGATCTTCGGTGACAATAGTATATATGAAACCTGTCTGCTTGTCTCTGACTGTGCAAAAATCATATAGTTAGTGGACATACCTGCAGGAATATGAGAATACCACAATGAAAGTAACATTAGCAACGGTTTGTGCATGTCATTTTTTTCTTACAATATTATAATAAGCAAATTATTTACTATATCATTTTATTTCCACAAAAAAAATAAAAAATTGACAATTTTTTTTTCATTGGTTGTATTTTCTAACATTGCCATTATTATGTTTTAGATCTTAGAATGCACCAGTTTTGTTAATGCCCAAGTTTATATGGTAAAACTGTATATTTTGTCTTTAAAAAGCGCCTTTCATCACTTGGGGCAGATGCGGCTTTATATACCGCTAGAAAGCCGACAGTGCGCTGAATTCAGCACATTGTCGGCTTTCATGATCTGTGCCCCAGGTGGAGCTATCGGTGCCAATACCATCGCTCTTTACAGTCAGAAGTGCGTTCCTGACAGTCAGGAATGCCCTTCTTCACAGCAGTGCCTATAGCACTGTACTTTGAGAGTGGTGAGGAACGCCCCCTCCTCTCCTGATAGTACTCGTCTATGGACGAGAACTGAGGGAGGCGTTCCTCCTCTCTCACAGTACAGCGCTATAGGTACTGCTGTGAAGAAGGGCGTCCTTGACTGTCAGGAACGCACTTCTGACAGTAAAGCGCTACGGTACTGGCATAGATAGCCCTTCACCTGGGGCAAAAATCATGAAAGCCGACAATGTGCTGAATTCAGCGCATTGTCGGCTTTCTAGTGGTATATAAAGCCGCATGTGCCCCAACTGATGAAAGGTCCTCTTTAAAGGAGTCTGTCAGCAGTAATTCGGTAATAAACATATGTCTCCATTATTCAGCTTTGGAGCCTCATTTTCATGTAAATCAACATTTTTATTCATATGCAAATATAAGGAAAAGTACTTTAGCTGACAATGAAGCAAACTAGGAATGAAGCAGACTAATTGCAAATCCCCAAAGACCTTCATTTGCATATGAATAACATATGATTTACATTAAAATGGGGCTCCAAAGCAGAATAACAGGTATATTTTGAAACTGTAGAATCACCTCTATAAGGTCCTATGATTAGGTTTATACTCAATTTATTGCTGACTGAATCCCTTTAAATATGCAATGTTGTTTCAATAAACTTGTTTTATTGTCAAAGTGATCTCTACACTTTAAAGGGGTATTCCTATCTCAAGAATCCTCTCTATAATGCTAGCTAATGTACGTTGAAGACTTTTCCTAATTATATTGTTTTAGATATGCTGCTTTGTTTTCCTGCTATGTGAAATTATTCCTCCCATTGTTTACACAGCGTTTCCATAGAGCCGGACCTGTGTAATAAGACAGGACAGATGACATCACTCACTGCTTTCACTGTTATCTACAGCACTGCCAGCAGGACAATCAGTTCAGCTTGCAGTTTGCTGATAAAGGTGAGTATGTTATCTTTCTATGTAAACACACAGATAGCACTGAGTCCTTCTCTACAAGCATGTGCATATTATCTGATCTGCATTTATATTACATTTCTAGTAATCATAATCAGCAGTGTGATACTTCATAGTGTCCTGTTCAGCAAGCTGGGTGGAATACAGGAAGTGAGAAGAACAGACAGCAGGCAAAGCTGCTGAAACAGGAATCTACATGAATCTGTTGTTCAGAAGTCTGTTCTGCAAGGAGCCACCAGGTTGCTACCTCTTAAAGTAGTGTCAATACAGTGGCAGCTAACCTACCTGGGTCCTGAGAAGCCAATGATTGGCAACAAAGGTATAGGCAGTGACATGATCATCATAAAAGCTGAGATCAAGGAATGCAGAGTTTGTTCATCACAGTATATAGGCAAAGGTTGGGACAGGCGGCACACAGATAATACAGCTATCAGGCAGAGAGCAAGGCAGGTGGATCAAGTTCATAGTCAGGTAAACGGGCAGAGGACAAGATGCAGCAAATTAGAGATACAACTTTACATGACACTAGAACACTGGGAACCTTACTGTTAAGGCACCTATCCATAGGGGAAAGTGTCTTACATAGCCCAGGAACACTGGCTGGGATACAATACAGGGTACATGACCATCAGATCACCTGCACAAATGAGAACCCACAAAGAAGGTCTAAAGAGCACAAAATCATTATCTTCTTTTTTTTTCCCCGCAAAAATGATGGAGGGGAACTATAGTTTTGGTTGCCAGTTAATATAAAATTATCAGCAACAAGCATATCTAATCCTCCAGCGTGTGGAACTGTGTGCAGACGCACGTATCTAATCCCCCGGCATATGTGGAACTGTGTGCAGATGTGCATATCTAATCCTCCGGCATGTGGTACCTGCGCGCACCTCTAATGAGGTGAAGTGAGGCAATAGCCTCAGGCGGCGTTATGTCGGGGGGCAGCATTTTGAGTAACTTAAACCAGTCCAGGACAGGCCGCTTAAAAAAAAAAACAAGATGCATGCGACTTGTCCTGGGATGGCTTGGTGCAGCCATGTGGAGACAGCCAGGGCCGGTGTTAGGGTGGGAGGTGTGCAGCTGCTTAACCCTTCCTGACATTATACAGCAGCAGTTACACCTACCAGTGTATAAGATCCTGTCGCTGCAGTCCGGACATCCCCCTCTTCCTCTCCCTCCCATCTCACAGCAGTGTCTGATCGTAGCATGTGGGGACAGGAAGAAGTCTACAGCGATGGAACAGCTTCACTCCAGACAAATGTGAGTGTATTTTTTTGGTAGAATATAATATTTAATATGCACATATGTGTACATTTGCTTATAGTTTGTGTCTTGTATACTGTGTGAGTTCTGTATGTTTGTATACAGTTATGTGTGAGTATATACAGTATTCTGTAAGAATGTATAGGTATGAGTATATTTGCTGTAATGTATATGTGCTAGGATAATGTATATATGGTATATGTTTGACTATGTAGGCATATATGGTATGATGTGTGGTATGTGTGAGTATATACAGTATGCTAATTTTGGACATTGCTTCATGTCACTTATACCTACAGAAACGCCATTGGTTTCCCTATAGGTATAATGGAAGCAGAAAGTCCGCAGAGGAAATCTCTAGTGACTTTCTGTGAAAAGCGCTGTAGGAAAAACTATGATGCGATGTCTCGGCGTTTTTTCCCGCAGCACTTTTTTTTTTTTTTTTTTTTTTTGCTGTGGCCGCTACGTGAGGTTTTATCCTTATAGTGTGATGTACATATGATAAGGATTAGGCCCAGCAGCAAGACAAAGCTAAAAAAACACTGTGGGAAAAAAATAGCAGTGAATCAGTGTTTTTTTGTTTTTTGTTTTTTTTCCCCACAGTATTTTTTTTGAGCTTTTGATGCATTTTCCTGCACTTTCTCCCCCTATTAATTCTATGTGGGCATGCTTGTGATTGCGCAGCTAGAATTCCCCTGCCATAGTTTAAGCGCACACTGTAACATCTCTGCCTGTTCGGGTCTCTGCGCCACCCACTGCTCGCATGCTGTGGCACAGGAGGCGTGTGCAGTTTGATAATTTGCTTAGAGTTTTTAGTTGCACTGTGTGAACACGGCTCTAGTTCTGTAATTAAATTTGCACCACACCCGTCTTCTGCCCTTGCTGCATCTGTCCATTAAGTGGTTAATTTTTGCCTTGCCCTGTGATTGACAGTCTGCCTTCCTATCAGGTTCTGGGCAGCTTTTTCCTCCCTATTTAGTCACATTCACACTGGTGCTTGCTATTGCCTTGTGCGTGACAAAATCACTGTTTCTGCAATGTAGGGTTCTGCCTGAAAAAAAAGCAATTTTTTTTATTGCAGATTTTGCTGAGGCTTTCTGAGACAAAGCCAGGAGTGGATTGAGCAGGAGGTAGAAGTATAAGAGATTCCTATATATTTCCCATTTCTATTGTAGCCACTCCTGGGTTTGTCTTAAAAAAAAAAACAACAAAAACGCAATGTGGAGCCTCAGCCTAAAGAGAACCTTTCATGTTCTCAGAGATGGGTGGTAAAGACGACTGAATTTCTCTGCTCCTATTAACCACTTCCTGACATCTGCCATACTAGTACAGGGGTGTGTGTGTTTTGATCGGTCGCCTCAGGCAGCAGAGAGACTAGGTTCACCACTGTGTGGTACTGTGTGCTGACATGCATATCTAATCCTCCGGCGTGTGGTACTGTGTGCAGAGGTGCGTTTCTAATCCTCCGGCGTGTAGAGGTGCGTATCTAATCCTCTGATGTGTGGTATTGTGTGTTGAGCCATGTATCTAATCCTCTGATGCGTGTCTCTCAGTTTGGATACAGTGTTGAATTGTGCACGTGGAATGACCGTGTGTATTGCAGTTGGAATATGAGTGAAAGACTTGTAGGTTCTTATTGGCTAATGAGGGTCAGTGTTTTGGGAAAGCTGTATCTTTGGAACGGTACATTTGAGCAAGTTGAGGTCTTGTCTTAAACCTTCCCGGACATCTGAAGTATATGTGTGCCAAATTTGGTGAAGATTGGTTCAGTTGTTTGGTCGCACATAAAGAACAGACAGACAGAAATCCATTTTTTTAATAGAGAGATAACTACTGGATATTTTAAAGGGGCTTTATTAAAGACATTGAGAATATACTGTAAGTTAAAGGTTAACTAGGGTAAGGGTAACTAGCCATCTTAATGCTCTTTTCAGTAACAGCCACACATATACATATCCCATACGTTGCCCATCACGGGAACAGAAGAAAATCAGAAGAGCTTCTGTACAGATAATGATGTAGAGATCAACATCTTCCTACGGGTGGCATCTTTAATTCCAGATCTCTCCTTCTAGTAGGGAAACTAACAGGAGATATCGCAAAAGTCCTTAACTTCTGGATATATACACTTTTAATATTCAATATTGGCTGCATAAATCCATGTTTAAGGCATTACCCTGCTGGCAATGAAGCCTTATTCTTGAGCTTTATTGGGCCTCAGGACCACATACCATCTTGTATAAAAGTATAAAATATAAAAAGTGAAAGTAATCAGTAGTTGATACCTTTTAATGGCTAAGTGGGAATATGATGACGAAGAGCAAAGAGACCTTTATTATTACAGTACTAGTTGTATAGATAGATAGATAGATAGATAGATAGATAGATAGATAGATAGATAGATAGATAGATAGATAGATAGATAGATAGATGGGTGGGTAGATAGATAGATAGGTAGACAGACAGACAGGCTGGTTTGAACAAGCTCCATTATAGAAAGGTTAAGATTATTCAGCAAACTTAAATATGCCCCATAAATAGTTCTTTCTTCCTCTGTGTGAAACAGAAAACACATACTAATGTGTTTCCAAAGCATATTTCTAAACATTTCAGACGTCGCTTTGATGTGTACTTGAGTGGCCCCAACTGCATTCTTCTCCAAAGAATATAAAGTAAATCTTGTGTCCCCGCTGACTGCTCTAGAAAACACGTACTTGCTTGAAATCATAAAAAAACAGCTCACGACAGCAACATTTCAAGAGTTCAAGAACGGTGAACTTGTACACGATGTCTGCTTACCGATAACCTAGATAGATCCATGAACAATAACGCCTGTATATTACAAATCTGGGGATACGTTTGCAATTTATTTTGGACAAAAAAAAATCCAATAGCTGAATGCTATATAAGTATGTCCATCCCCGGAGCTGTGCAAGACAGAATATAAAAGGATCCATAAATGGAACGAATGCAATAACATCCTAAAAACAAAATAGATAACGTAACATAGTCACCATATGGAAAATTATTCTATTACCCACAAGCACTACTCACCATCTGGCACATTACAGCTAAACTCTGTTCAAAACAAGGGGAAAAAATCATTCCATATCCCACTCAGGAAGACGGAGAAGATGGATTGTGAGGTGAACAACGCTGATGCTTTGGGCTGTTCTGTCCGTGATTATGGTTAGTATATCCCAGCTGTATCACGAGATCTACAGGGACTTCTGCTGATGTCACACATTACAGAGATGACGTAATTAGTAGTGACACATTCGCCAACTCTTTGTAACCCTTTGTAAATACACATTTTTGGAATGTGTCCTATTTCATATGTATAAGCCCATATACTATCAATTACAATCTACTTTACTATTTATGTTCAGTGTTTTCTGTTACATTTGTCCAAGTACTTCATGCAAAATCTGTAAAGTCAGCTTCAGGTAGATGACTAGGAGATCGCAAACCTCCAAATTTTAACTTTCTAGGAAACCCTACTCCCAAAATAGTAGAAGTTCATCTTCCTCCTGCCCTTTTGGGTGAAAATGATAAGAGAAATCAACCAAAGTAGTAGGTCCAGGAGAATTTTCCATATACTAGTAGACCATAGTCTCTAGGTAAGGTAGGATGTTTGAGGAGTGGTTTAGATGATTTATTTCTCTTAAAGGTTTTATGTGAGAAAATTGTTTTCACAGGGTCCTCACTGCATTGGCTAAGCATTCTTCCTGATGTACATGAGCCCCCCCCCCTCATTGTTCTAATTATTAATTTTGCAGACCACAGCAGGAGGCCGGAAGTCTTATTCCTCTGCCTTCCCTGCTAAGGCCAACGTTATGGAAATGCAGCTTTTTTTGTTGGAGATTTTGTTGTGGTTTATTTGAGCCAAAGCCAAGAATGGCTACAAACGGAATGGGAAATATATAGGAAGCTCTTACACTTCTCCCTTCTGCTCAATCCACTCCTGGCTTTGGCTCAAAAAACCACAACAAAATCTGCAACAAAAAAAACTGCGTTTCTGCAATGTGAGGCCTCAGCCTAAGTCTCCTAGTCCTGATCACGTCATATTCTACATACAGACAAATCTGATGAATAGGATGCTGGAGGACTCTCACCTAGATAAGTTTATCCAGTGCAGCGAAGGCATTGTGAAAATCTTAATCTCGCCACATAACCCCTTTAAGAGACTGTCACAGGTCCCTCACATTTATAATACTAGTGTCTTCCTATGTGACAAAGTGGTCTTTTTGCCCCTTCAGACTTCTGACCCCGATTTGTGTTAGTTATACAGTGTTGGCCAAAAGTATTGGCACCCCTGCAATTCTGTCAGATAATACTCATTTTCTTCCAGATAATGATTGCTGTCACGGAGCAAAGGTATACGTCCTTCCTCCGGAGGATATCTTGAATCAACAGGGACGCAAGAGGTCGGGAGGCAACAGCAATTTATTGTAATCCACAAAGTTAGTAGCCGGCGGCAGTCACATCAACCGTAATAACAATAAGTCCACAGAAGTCACAGTCCAATGATGGCTTTGGTTCCTTGGTCCTGTAACTAAATCCTGGCTCTCTGCAGAGCTGTGCACAGGCCGGCTAACCCATACTAACTGCTAGCTACATCCTATATACTAACACTGTTACATCCTATATCTGTGTGGGGGGGAAGGGCTGAGTCACAGATCCTTCCCCCCTCACCTATACCAAGGAGAGCAGACTCCCTGTCTCCTGTGGACAATGCACCGTCCAACATCTTCTTGGGGACACAATCAGATTATCTCCACCCATTGTCCTCACTGGTCCTCCCTAGTTAGAGGTATTTGCATACAATGTGCTAACACACTAGACCCTAATCAGCCAACTACACATTGATGTATACAACAGGTTAGAGAATACATTCCACACCAAATATATATTACACATGGCCTATAGTATAGACTCTAAACATCCCGCGACAACCGCGATCACAAATTCTTTGGTATTATTATCTTCATTTAATTTATCTTCAATGGAAAACTACAAAAAGAATTGTCAAAAAGCCAAATTGGATATAATTCCACACCAAACATAAAAAAGGGGGTGGACAAAAGTATTGGCACTGTTTGAAAAATCATGTGATGCTTCTCTAATTTGTGTAATTAACAGCACCTGTTACTTATCTGAGGCACCTAACAGGTGGTGGCAATAACTAAATCACACTTGCAGCCAGTTGAAATGGATTAAAGTTGACTCAACCTCTGTCCTGTGTCCTTGTGTGTACCACATTGAGCATGGAGAAAAGAAAGAAGACCAAAGAACTGTCTGAGGACTTGAGAAGCAAAATTGTGAGGAGGCATGAGCAATCTCAAGGCTACAAGTCCATCTCCAAAGACCTGAATGTTCCTGTGTGTACCGTGCACAGCGTCATCAAGAAGTTTAAAGCCCATGGCACTGTGGCTAACCTCCCTAGATGTGGACGGAAAAGAAAAATTGAGAGATTTCAACGCAAGATTGTGCGGATGGTGGATAAAGAACCTCGACTAACATCCAAACAAGTTCAAACTGCCCTGCAGTCCGAGGGTACAACAGTGTCAACCCTTACTATCCGTCGGCGTCTGAATGAGAAGGGACTGTATGGTAGGAGACCCAGGAAGACCCCACTTCTTACCCAGAGACATAAAAAAGCCAGGCTGGAGTTTGCCAAAACTTACCTGAGAAAGCCAAAAACGTTTTGGAAGAATGTTCTCTGGTCAGATGAGACAAAAGTAGAGCTTTTTGGGAAAAGGCATCAACATAGAGTTTACAGGGGGAAAAAAAGAGGCCTTCAAAGAAAAGAATACGGTCCCTACAGTCAAACATGGCGGAGGTTCCCTGATGTTTTGGGGTTGCTTTGCTGCCTCTGGCACTGGACTGCTTGACCGTGTGCATGGCATTATGAAGTCTGAAGACTACCAACAAATTTTGCAGCATAATGTAGGGTCCAGTGTGAGAAAGCTGGGTCTCCCTCAGAGGTCATGGGTCTTCCAGCAGGACAATGACCCAAAACACACTTCAAAAAGCACTAGAAAATGGTTTGAGAGAAAGCACTGGAGACTTCTATAGTGGCCAGCAATGAGTGCAGACCTGAATCCCATAGAACACCTGTGGAGAGATCTCTTGATGGCAGTTTGGAGAAGGCCCCCTTCGCATCTCAGGGACCTGGAGCAGTTTGCCAAAGAAGAATGGTCTAAAGTTCCAGCAGAGCGTTGTAAGAAACTCATTGATGGTTACCGGAAGCGGTTGTGCGCAGTTATTGTGTCTAAAGGTTGTGCTACCAAGTATTAGGCTGAGGGGGCCAATACTTTTGTCCAGCCCATTTTTTGAGTTTTGTGTAAAATGATCAATGATTTGACTTTTTTTTTCATTCTCTTTTGTGTTTTTTCATTGCAAGCAAAATAAATGAAGATATTAATACCAAAGAGTTTGTGCTTGCAATCATTTTCTGGAAGAAAATGAGTATTATCGGACACAATGCAGGGGTGCCAATACTTTTGGCCAACACTGTAGCTATTCTGATTTGGATTGTGTTGTGTTGTGCTCTTCTGCATTCGCTGTCATTCACATAATTTGTTGTGATTGCTGTTTTTCCCATTACTATACTTGAACTCTGGTGGCCAAGTGTCTTGTATGACTCAACTCCTGTCTACTTCAAGCTGCTAGATCCCAGTTCCAGTTGACCTCCATTACAATCTTCGGTCAGACTTTGCCTACTTCCTGCTGTATCTTTAGCTGACTGTACTACTCTGATCAGTACATGTGCATTGACTCTCTGTTGCCCCTAGCAACTGTAACCCTGATCTATATCTGTGTATTCTGGGTGCCCCTATACTGAACATTATGAAGGACACAGGGACCAGAATAGTTTACTACACCAAAGTCCTAGTCCCGTGTGTCAGACCTCCACTGACTGCATATTGATGACTATTAAGGATAGGTTACTAATAGTTCAGTCTCAGAAAATCATTTTTTCTGTCTTTTATTTGGTTAATTTATGCCCCATAATCAAACTAATTATAACTGAAGAGAAAGACTAGTGTAAACAGTGACTAAACTCTATTCTGTATACTGGCACATGGCACACAATGCAAACATTGGTCACATTAGAGAGCACTGACCCTGAGAACATTTCTGGAAGATATCCACTATGTGATTCCACCTTTATTTTACCGTAACCCCTTCCCGCCGGAGGAATTTTTCGTTTTTGGTTTTTCACCCCCCTCCAAACTTTTATTTTCCAGCTCTCAGATCAATATGAGGTCTTAATGTTTGCAGGCCAAATATTTCTTTATGATGCTTTATTTCGCACAATGTACTGGGAAGATGGGAAAAAAAATCAGAATGGGGTGAAATCGAAGAAAACATGTATTTGTGAGACTTTCTTATGGGCTTTGTTTTTACAGCGTTCATTGTGCAGCCAAAATGACATGTCACCTGTATTCTACGTTTCGGTACAATTCCGAGGATACTAAATTTATGTTTTAGTTTTTTAAAAATATTTTAACCCCTTAACAAAAATCCAAAATTGTGCCAATTTTTTTTTTTTTTTTCTAAAAGTCTCCATATTCTGACACCTGTAAAAAATGTTTAAATTCCGTGTACGGGGATGCATGGGGCGTCTTTTTTTTGCGGGGCTGGGTGTGCTTTTCAGTTATACCATTTTGGGGAATTGCTATTGCTTTGATCACTTTTTATTCAAATTTTTATCAGAGGCAAAATAGTGAAAAAAACAGCAATTTTCTTTTTCCTGTTATGGTGTTTACCGTACAGATATAATATTTTTATAGCTATGTAGAGCAGGCGTTTTTGGACACGGATACCTAATGTGTATGTGTTTCATAGTATTTAAGTACTTTTCTATGTGTCCTAGGGAAAAGGGGTGATATGAACTAATAAAATAAATATATATATATATATATTATTTTTTATATTATTTTAGATTTTTATTTTTATATTCTATTATATTTTTTATTATTATTTATTAAACCCCCTAGGGGTTTTGAACCACAGGGGGTCTGCTCACTAATGCATTAGTGGCTAAATGGCATTTTTATTGCAGGTTGCATAGAGCAACCTGCAATAGAAAGATACTAAAGACAAGCCTGGGAGTGTTGAAAAGCCTCTCGGCTGTCATAGTAACAAGGCGCTGGTCCCAGAGCTTGCTGACACTGATCGTGGGCATTAGCGCTGGATCTCTGCTGTATAAAACAGGCTATGGCAGCCACTCGACCGCCATATTTAAACACCCAACATCTGCTGTACTATTACGGTGGATGTTGGGAAGAGGTTAAAATGAATCTCTCAGGTGATTTCTGTTGTCCGTTCTGGGAGTAGAATATTATAGAGAAAGAGCCGTGGAGCTCTGTGATATATAGGTTTATATATTTGGAGAAGAATCTCTGAGTAAGAAGCAGAGTAAATTCTGACCTAACTCTTAGTAGTCCTTAGTCCTTGTTTTACATGCTGTTCTCAGGTAGGCCCTAAGGGTTCTTGTATAAGGGTTTAGGGGACTTTTTTTTTCTAATCTTCATTCCCTGATGTTTATAAACAACATTAATCTGTGTATAGAGCTCTAATATTCCAGGGATTATAGGATTACATGCCTGACTGAGACCTCTTGGTTGGCAATTTGCATATTTGATGTTCAAGAGCCATCAAGGTTCATTGCAGTAAAGATAGTTGTAGTGATATATATATTTCTGCATCTGCTGAGATAAGAGACAGCGTAGTTTACAGTTCTATGCTGTTTATATACTGCCCATTCACTTTTATGGGAAATAAGGCAATAGTGTACAGTAGCACAAAGAGCTACTGTACACTTTTCCATAAAGTGTTTTCCATAAAACCACTGCAGTCTGGATTTCAATGTTAGTGGGGATGGGGGTCAGGATTAGCTGCTGGATGGGGTCTTGAGGGTTCATTTTAGAGATAGGTGTGAGTCACAGAGGTGAGACCTGCAGCTATCAGACATTTATGGTTTGTCCATTGGATATCTTTTGTGGATAAACCTCTTGGCTGAGGCCCCACATTGCGGAAAAGCAGGTTTTTTTGTTGCAGATTTTGCTGCGGTTTTTTGATCCAAAGCCAAGAGTGGATTAAGCAGAAGGTAGAGGTATAAGGGCTTCTTTTATATTTACCATTCCTTTTGTAGCCATTCTTGGCTTTGGCTAAAAAAACACGCAACTAAATCGGCAACAAAAAAAGCTGTGTTTCCGCAACGTGGGGCCTAAGACTAAGGCCTCATGTTGTGGAGACGCAAGTTTTTTGTGTTGCATATTTTATTGCGGTCTTTTGAGCCAACATCAGGAGTGGATTGAACAGAAGGTAGAAGTGTAAGAGCATCCGATATATTTCTCATTCCTTTTGTAGACATGCCTGGCTTAGGCTCAAAAAACCGCAACAAAATATTCAACAAAAAATGCTATGTTTCCGCAACGTGGGGACTCATCTTAAATCTATCTAAAAGTTGAACAAGTATGCAAATCATTTTCTTTACTGTTTTAATATAACTATTTATTTTTTTATATTAACTTCAGCATCACGTAGTCCAGAAATGTTGATAATCTGCCACTTATTTCCAGCACAAAGCTATTGGGTGATCAGATCACCAGACTGGAAGAAAATCCCAAATACTATATAATCCAATTGAGCCTAAAAGGTGAAGAAGTTGCCATAAAATGCTCATTTTTGACCGGTTTGACAATTGGTTGTATGGATTTATTGTATGAACATTAATAACAGTCAGTTTGCTAATAAAGAGACTAACCACACTGGATATTTGTCATCAATGTATTGTATTCTGTAATAGCTTGTAATAGCTTGTATATGCCATACCTTTCTATTCTTACTTTTACAGTTGGGGGCCTATGTGCCAAATATTTAGCAGGAAGATTTTGAGGCAGAATCCACCTCAAAATCTGCCTGCAAAAATGTCTCCCATTCATTTCAATGGGAGTCCCTCGCTTTTTTTTTTTTTTCCCCGCTAGTGATTTTTTTCAACTAGCAGAAAAAAGAATTAACATGCCCTATCTTCCTGCGGATTCTACGGCTGAGTCAGCCGCGGCATCTGGGATGTGAGACTCACTCCTGATTAGGCCCATTCATTCAGAAGCTGCCGTTTTGAGGCTAGCCATGCGCAAAAGTCACACGGTGGAAAAGGTTTCCGCTGTTTGAACATACCCTTAGAAGGGATACAGACTTTCTGCTCAGTGCTGAACTCCTCGCTCTGCCCTCCATGGATAGCTGAATACTTTTCTTTATAGGTAGTTTATTATGCCCATACCTGACTCTTTAAGGACAGCTGAGATATACTGACATCTTGTCACATCGGTGATATGTCAGACATTTTTGGAAATGACAGTCACTGTAGCATATGAGTATTTTATACATTTACATAACCCATCATTATATTAAGAAAACGTCTATAACTTTCTTGAAGCTTTGGAGAACAGATCCTTAGATAGACTATGCCATAAGTTTCTCTGCTCTTACAGTACAGAACCATTTTCACTTTTGGAGGTGGGAAACTCTTTCTCTACCTGGTATGGGGGGTCCTCTTGTCATTTGCAGTAAAGCAAAGTCAATAAAACAATATATTTAAAGTTATTCATCTTATTAGATACATTTTAACCCCAAAATGTAAAAAAGGATTCTCTTGAGTTTACGATAAAATGTGTGTAATTTTCCTTTGGGTAAACATTTGACCTTAGAAATATGTTCATATGGCTCTGTTTGTTCATTGAGAGGGGCAGAATTTAGGACGGACACAGTATATGATAATACAATAGGTGATAATGTATTCCCAATGTACTTATCCTGTTCTCTTCTGTTTAATAAATCTTTAGAACTGATTGACACATTAAAAAATGAGTATAAGCCAAGCCCATGGATGAATAGATCCGTCCCTGGCCGTTGTGGGAATGTACACTAGAGTTGAGGCCGCAGATAATTGCCAGTCCTGTCACAGCTCCCAGCACCAAGCCTGACAATTCAATCAATGTGTGACAAGGGGATCCAATCCATAGCTAAGACAACAGCTTGTGTGAGTGTCGTCTGGGTCTATGGTCGAAGAAATAATATTGATTTTCTTTCCCATACACAACAGTCATGGTGGAAATGAGTTACAGAGAGAGGAGGACAAGGAGAAGGTCTGTCAATGTGAAATAGAAAATACAGACATTCTGAGTCAGCGAGGAGATGACTTTAGATAAGCAATGGGTCATAAACTTTTGGTAGAAACATGTGTTACCTGTTGATAATGGCCTGTTCCTAGTGATGTGTCTATAATTAACACTGAAATCCAGACTGACAATGGGTGGTGAGATATCTGCATGTCCTTATACCCTCCTGAACAAACTGTGATCCTTGGCAGATTCCATATAGTATGTGAAGACGTACCCCAGTAATGTATGTTACTTCAATGATCAGATACATATTGTGGTGTAATATATATTGTCCCATATTATACAGTTTTATCTCTTTTATTTCCTGCATATTATTTGCACTTTTTCCATTAGGTTTGTTGGGTTATTTGATCTAATGGTGACCACCTTCAATCTCCTGGTATGTCTGTATTCAGCTTCTGATGAATTTAGGAGGAGATGGAAGTAGTGTATAAGATGTTACGCCATCAAGACTAAAGCAGCTTATTAAAAACTCATTTAGGTTTAATCAATGTTTATTAAAGAATTTTCAAGTGTAACAAAAAAGGGGTAAAAACAATATAAACAAATAAGAGGCCCCGCCTGTATACACAAGGCTAGGGGAGAGCCCTGCCCAACGTTGTGAGACACAATATCAGCAAAGGGGGCAGAGGCCCAGGTATAGGAAATCATATGAGAAGGGGAAAAAAATGGCATCAGAGAAATGGGAAACAGACAAGGGAAACAACAATTAGGAAAACACATATGGGGGAGGGGAGAGGAAGGTGGAAAAAGGAGAGCAGACACTGGGTGGAGGGTTGAACAACCAGAAACTTCCTAAGAGGAAAGGGAAAAAAGAACAGTAAGGTAATTTTGGATCAGGTGAAGAAAGAGGAGAGCTCAGTCAATTCCTAAAACACCACCCAAGGCCGCCAAAGAGCGTCAAATTGGGAAGGATTGGGGAAATCCTCCGCAACCAGGGCCTCCATTCTCATTATTAGGAGAAGCTCCTGCCAGTGTCTGGGAATGACGGTTCTGGCAGCCGTGAAAAGGTGTCGCAGGAGGTCCTTCTTCACCACAGAAATCCTGCCAGGAAGAACTGAAAGAAGGGCCAGTTGGGGAGTTGCTGCGACGGTGCGACCGCACACCTTAGTATATAGCACACCTTAGTATATAGCACACCTTAGTATATAAAGTGAACACAGCATCCCAGAATGGCCTAAGAACATCACACTCCCATCAGGTATGATACAAGATACCTATTTCAGTGCCACAGCGCCAACACCAGTCAGTCACAGCAGGATAGATTCTGTGAAGAACGTCAGGACCCCGGTACTAGCGAGACAGAATTTTTTAATTCTTTTCCTGCGCACTGCAAGGCAATGGAAGCTTATGCGCGAACAGGAAAGAGCTATCCTAGTCAGCAGAGGGAAGACTTGCACAAACTATTCCTTAAACCTAGGTGGTCCTGGTCACAAAAGCCAGCCCAAGACTTCCCATGTTAATCTGGTAACCTGTTGTTGATACAGTCACTTTATCAATAGTTATGGGTAGGCTCACACTGCCATCATTGATTCTATGACTGAAACACCAACATTATTACTGATGCAGATAGAATATCCTATGTTAGAAAAATAAGCAAACATGAAGAAAGTTTTCATCTTGTTTTTAACATTGCAGTTGATGCAGACGGAAAGCTACTGCTATTTGAATCTGCATTTCAGTCCGTTGCTCTGATCCTATTACATATCAGAGCAATTTATTTCACTGAAAAATAGTTTGGGTTGTAAGTTAGTGGACAAACTTCACTAAGCAGAAATCCTTGCAACATAGATTTTGTCTGTTATTTGTCATCTTTTGCTAAAGCTGAAGAAATTCCTTCAAGGAGTACACCCTCATTCTCATGAAAAGAAAAACAAAAATAGCTTTGTGGACGAAGTGACTGCCCAATACATATCGGAGCCTTAAATCTCCAGAGATCTGGGTGTAGATCTATTGGAAATAAATCATGAAGGGAACCTAAGTAGTTGTTTAGGATTGCTTTTAGGTAACCTCACCAAGATCAATGCCAGTCATGGAACATTATCAGAGATACAGCAGCTTCAGAATATAAAGAAAATAAACATCTCGTACTTTTGGAAATTGATGAAAGAATGTCGACCATCAGGCAACAAAGCTTTTAGGATATTTTATGCCATGCAGGGGATTCAAAGAGAGAATATAGAGAATAGAAAAGCACCTGTCATTTTCTTTCACTTCTAGTCTATGGATACAAAGTTGCAAAGTTGTGTTAAAAAGAAGTGAATTGTAATTGTTGGGTTACTCTCAAAATGTGCCAGATGATAAAATGTAGGACTAATATAGAGGACATACAGGAAAGAGAAGGAACAGGGGCGTAACTATTGGGGTAGCGGCTGCCACACAGCCCAGGACATTAGAGGGCCTGGCAACAGCCTCTATCGCTGCGTTTTTTGGTTTTTTTGGGGGTTTCTTTTTAATAGGCCGTTACCTGCTGAAGGAACTCCAGACGGTAATGGGCCCTATTTACTTACCTCTCCTGGCTCCAGGCAAACTTTAGGCCTACTTGTGTGACATCTCTGACATCACATAGCCAGTGCCTGTGTCCTTATGCGACGCGACGTAGGCCCGGGGCAAGTGACGTCCATTATGTCATTAACGATGGCAGGGACTGTACCAGAGCCAGGGATAGGTAAGTAACAGTGGGTTTTTTTTATGTTTGTATCCCCCCTGGGTCTCTGATTTTTATATTCTGGGGTCTAAAAAGACCCCAGAGTATAATAATTGTTCATGGGTGTCCACAATGGGGCATTACTTTGCTTGTACTGTACATCGCCGCAATTTTTCCCGCAGCGTCTCTGCTGCGGGCAAATCGTGGCTTTCTGGTGCGACGTTGAGGGCAAATCGCGGCATTTCCAGTCCGTGGGGACCCGACCTTAGGATGTGTATCCCAATGCTTTTCTCCATGTATATTCTTCTAATATGTTGTTCCTATTCATCCATACTTCCATCATTTTATTTCTTTATGCAATATTTTGCTCCACTTTGTTAGACTGTAAAACACTTTAGCATATTTGGAAAATTAATTTCCAGGAATAGTTCTGAGTTTTTAACATCTGTCTTTTTAATGCTTTTGCGCCTTCGGATTTTGCAAGACTTCAATTAATATTATCTTACTATTCTATGAAATTTTATTGTTGTATTTATGAAAGAAAAGCATTTACATTTCAAAACATGTTACGAGCATGTTATTGTATTTCTCTTCTAAAACATGTACAAAAGGACTTGTGGCAGTGAAATTCTATCTAAAAGACCCAGGAAACTACGTCAAATCTGTAGAACCGCTGCTGTAACCGCTCATGGTAGCCTGCAGAGCAGACAGTCGTGCCTAAGAAATACCAAACTGTGCCAAATTATCACCGAGCGTTCTAGTGAGTATAGTGTATACCACCACAATATGGATCCATGTTGTATGCTATAAGCCCATACTGAACCTCAACAGTTGCTGTTGAGCCCAGTGCTTAAATTGGCCTGGAACACGCTGGAACTCAGTTTCAGCATAACTGTCTTTCAGCGTCCCGGTATAAAGCGAGGATCGGTAACTAACCTATCCCGGCTTTATCCTGGATCACTGAAAGACAGTTTGTAATTATGCCGGACGGTAAGAAAGGCCATGGGCCTGTGAACCCCACAAACACTGTTATCATTATACTCGGGGGGGTCTTTTCAGACTCTCGAGTATAATGATTGGAGGGCTAGGAGAGGTGAGGGAACAAAAAAAACACTGTTACTTACCTCTCCTGGACTCTGGAAAGCTTCATGCCTACTTGGTGACGTCACAGACGCATATCTGGCTCAAGTGACGTCTTTTCCATCATTGAAGATGGACGACATTGGCCAGGACTGCGCCGGAGCCCAAGAAGAGCATTGAGAGGTAAAGGACATAACGACTCCTCAAGGGTCAAGGGTGCCAGTCAAGAATGCATGAGGTAATTGCAGCCAAAAAATATTTTGCACAATCTGGGACAGCAATTTTATTTTAATGACCACAGGGTACAGGAGGGCCGACTCAATGAAAAATCAGCAGTTACCCTTGTTCGGTACACACTACCCACACTATGATGCTGCCCCCTTGCTTACGGGAAGATTAGTTGCAGCCATACATATATTTACAGTGGCCTACACTTGTTAATAAGTTGGTGAGAGATTTTAGTGGCCATAGGCCCTGCAGAAGCTTTAGGACCCAGGTGTTCGCCAAAAAAGGGTATATTATAACCCGTTATTGTGTAGAAATCTGAGGTCAACTACACTTATTTATGCAAAAGCATCACACCAAAAAAAGTATACTGAGCGTATTCTATTTTTCCGTAGATCATATATGCCATTGTATGCCTATTCAGTTATGTTATAGCCTTATGCTTGAGGTATACTCCTGGTAAATAAGAGTGCTTTTTATGTTCCCTCAACTCCCCTGGCCCTCCGATTGTTATACTCTGGGGTCTGAAACGTATAATGATAGCAGTGTGTTGAGGTTCATGAGCCCACAGCCTCACTTACCGATCCCCACACCTGATCACAGCTGCCTCCGAAGA